>NC_068987.1:84898720-84900049 GCF_001194135.2 Octopus bimaculoides
TATATATGTTTGAGGTATGTGTTTGTCCCACCCCACCATCGCTTGACAACCGATGCTAATGTGTTTACGTCCCCGTAACTTAGCGGGTCGGCAAAAAAAGACCGATAGAGTAAGTACTAGGCTTCCAAAGAGTAGTCCTGGGGTCGATTTTCTCGACTAAAGGCGGTGCTCCAGCATGGCCGCAGTCAAATGACTGAAACAAGTAAAAGAGTAAAAGAGTATAATTTATATACATATATACTCCGAATGAACTGTCCTTGTTTCCTTGTATCGTCTATCTGGATTCGTTGACCATTTTTTGTATTAGCTAACTGTCTACGTATTTTGCGTTCTCAAAGTAACAGTGTCGTAACCATCAGTGTTACTGTGAACTCTATAGAAACACACACACACACACACACATACACACACAGGCACGCACGCACACGCACGCACGCACACGCACAGACATGTACATACACACATATACATACATATATATATACATATTTCATATATATAAATATATATATATGTGTGTTTGTGTGTGTGTGTGTATACACATATATATATATTTATGTATGTATGTATTATGTATGTGTGTATGTATGTATATATGTATGTATGTATGTGTGTATATGAAATAAGCAAGGATCATTGTTTAAAATCATGAAAAGTTAAAATCATGTATTTCTGAATCAATCGTAACGAACGAATAAATATAATCCCAAAACCGCCATTCTTATACTCAATGCTTATACATACATAGATACATGCATATATACATACATGTTTTTGTGTTTATGTGTGTGTGTGTATCTGTGTGTGCGTGTGTGTGTAAATTCGACCTTCAATAAAACTATCAAGTTAACAAATGTTTCAGTAGGAAGCGTAAATACGAATAAGTTTTCTGTTCAGCTAATGTTGATTTTACACACTTCAGAATATTTGTGCTCATAAATCATTTCGAATATTAGGTCACATCATTTGCCACATGGAATGAATATACATGTGCACACACGAACAAACAAAGATATGCAGACATATATATTTCCAAATACACATACACGAATACACACATACACACACACACACACAACACAGCACATATACATTCATATGTATATAAATGTATATATGCATATATGCTAATATATATATATATATATATATATATATATATATATATGAATGAGAAAATCTCTATAAGAGATGAGAATAAATATGACTTATATATATCTATATATGTATGTATATATATGTGTGTATATGCATTTGTGTGCGTGTGTGTCTGTGAGTGTATTTCTGTATATACATATGTAGATAAATATATACATGCATCCATATGCA
>NC_068987.1:84901133-84906133 GCF_001194135.2 Octopus bimaculoides
CATATATACACATACATATACAGAGAGAGAAAGAGAGAGGAAGGGAGGGAGATTTATAAATATACAAGTATATAACAGTATATTTACATATATATATGCGTGTGTGTATATATGTAAATACATGTCTATGTCTGTGTGAATTTATCTGCATACACATGAATATACATTTCTTTTCTCTATTCTTTTTTCAATTAAGCTTTGTATATAAAGCGATGTATTTTATGCTTTCAGTGGAGCCACTTTCGACAATTAGAAGTTGTCCCGGAATCCATTCTGTTCCACTAACTTTGTTTAAGATAATACTGTAAGTATTTTATGCATTTTCTCTGCGTACGTCGATGACTCATATAGATTTTACTGACGGTGGCAACCTGCGTTTTCGTTCATTTCATTTACAGAAATATGTTTCCCGGGGGTTGCTTACGTACAGATGTCTGTTTGCATATCACTCGATCTATATCTATCTATCTATCTATCTATCTATCTATCTATCTATCTATCTATCTATCTATCTATCTATTTATCTATCTATCTGTCTGTCTACTTGTTTGTCTTTCTGTCTAGTTGCCGGTCTGTCTGTTTCTTTGTTTGCTTGTCTGTCTATCTATCTAGCTAGCTGTATAACAGTATATCTATCTACCTATCTAGCCACTTATCTAAATGTCTGTCCATTACGCATCATTCAAACAATACACACATTTTTTATACGTATGTAAGTATGTATGTCATTATTCAGTTTATTTCAAAATTTCTTGTCAATAGGGAAAGAACCGGTTTCTAACCTAGATCCAAGGCTCCTTCTCTTCCGACTCTGTAACGTTTCTGCTAGATCACATTTCGCTTATTTATCAACCACGGAAGGATGAAATGCGAAGTTAACTTCGGCGGGATATCATTTTAGGTGTAATGGATTTGAATTGAAAATGTTAAGAGTTGGAATAAATGTTACCTCTTCGCCGCTTTATAAAAGTTTAAACAATTTCACAGGCCCCAATGCAATTAGCCGATGACTGGTCAGATTTGGCAATTTGGCGATAGCTAATACAATAGTTAACTGCTGTTGACTTTATTCTCGTTACAATCGGGATCCCTGTCCAGATGACCGAGATTATAATTGCTCTTCTAGTTGTATGAAATATTCTACATTTCTTTTTTTTTTTTTTTTTGATAAAACCCTTCCTCCTGATGTGGTAACTGTTTGCAATGTTGAGACTCTCTCCCTTTGTAGCATAAGTTTATTGTGTCGCTCACCAAATATATCATATTTAGAGTAAGTTGGAGTCCAGAGAACCGGATGTTTTGGAAGAGAGGAGAAGAAAGAATAAATGACTTTATGTAGAGCAGTAAATAGGCAAAGCGGCAATTTCGTGATATTTACATGAATAGACATGATAAATGCCAAAGCTCCTATTCATTTGAAATGTGTTCCTTTGCCTGGGTATGATCTGTCTTTTGTCTCTGACATCAAATGTTAACTGTTGACCTAAGGTTAAAGCAGTAAGTCATTATATTCACAATGATGGTTTTAAATACACTTCATACATAAAGTAATGAACATTTATGGAACAGTTTATAAGATTTACTTCTTATATATATTTACTTACATTTTTATTATTTTTTTGTTTCGTTCAACGTTGAGTGTTTAAAATCGTCTATCTTAATGTTCTTTTATTTGTCTGCGCTTCTTTCGTAGTTATTGATGGGGGCTTTAAATTGATGATAGCAGTTCTGATCTTGAAATATCGTGATGTCATGCAATTAGTAGCACAATAGATTGCAAAAATAAGAAAGAAAGAAAGAAAGAAAGAAAGAAAGAATTACTGAATGGATGACGGAAGAAAACTTATGGCAAGACGTGAAAGAGAATGAACGAAAATGTAGATAAGAGAAATGGGAAATAAAGAACATAACTACGAAAATCGTAACATTATTAACGAGAAACTTTACAACAGGAGTAATGTAAAATTCTCTCGTAACTTTAAATGGAACGCTGGGTCAGTATCAAAATGTAACCTCTTCGTGTAGTTTCGCTAAGAGAAAAATTACGCAGGCGGAGCATATCATTCTTCTTAGTATTGATTGACCTGTGGCTTATATAATGCATTTCGAAGAACAAGGGAAGTGATATTTTCATTTCAAAGTTGGACTCATATCCCAGCTAAATAAGAGCTTCCACTCATTCTATTGTCGACATATCCGTTTAGTGCCATTGTGTCTATATACACAGCAGATATACTTAAACGTACCATACCAATAAACACAATGTCGATTGATGTATTGATGCAGCAAGTACATGTACAAGAGCTATGTGCAAAGAAATATTTAAAACTAGAGCACTGAACCCGTCTAATCACCAACTTACTTTTAACACACAACGTACGTCTGAACATAGAGAGAAAATAATAGTTTTAATATAAGGCAAAATCGACTTCACATTTTGCACAAGGCCAGCAATTCCGGAAGTGTAGATATGTCCATCACATCAATGACCCAAGAGCGCAACTGGTACGCATTTTATCGACCCCCGAAAGGATGAAAGACAAAGTCGACTTCAAAAGAATTTGAACTCAGAAACTAAAATGCGACGAAATACCGCTAAGCAATTTTCCTGGCATGCGGACTATTCTTATTTCTTTATTGCTCACAAGGGGCTAAACATAGAGGGGACAAACAAGGACAGACAAAAGGACTAAGTCGATTACATCGACCCCAGTGCATAACTGGTACTTTATTTATCGACCCCGAAAGAATGAAAGGCAAAGTCTATCTCGGCGGAATTTGAACTCAGAACGTAGCGGCAGACGAAATACTGCTAAGCATTTCGCCCGGCGTGCTAACGTTTCTGCCAGCTCGCCGCCTTAATGCGGACTATTCTGCCAGACAAACTGCTTAGATACCTTTCGTTTGGAGTTCAAATTCTGCCGAGGTCAACTTTGCCTTTCATCCTTACGAGGTCGATAAAATACGTACTTACTGATTAATGTGATCAGTAACTTACCTCTCCCTGAAAATATTTGGCAATTTGCCAAAATTTGAAACCAGTGTCACGCAAAATCGAAATACAGATAAACAGAAAAAAGGGTACATCTAAACTTTATAAAAACTAGATAAAGCTCGCGGCTTCGTCGATCGATAAACTCGTATGTTCAAACATATTTGATCTCTCAGCATACGGCAAAGATGGAGGCTCGTCGGGAGGACATCAAGGTATGCATTGAGGTTTTGGAGAATAGACTTGGTGGAGCCATCTTCTTGCAGGTCGAACCGATTTCTTCCAGAAAGAAATAGACATAAAGAATTACAGAAGGAAATATTGACAGTGGGAGTAATTGGATCATAGTGCATTTATCAGTAATCCCTCGCCATGTCACAGTTCACCTACCATGCACTCAGTACATCGCGGTACTCCTATCGCGCACTCAGTACATAGCGGATATTTCTGGCTAATATATGTAAATTTATTTGGCGGACTCCTCAGTATATCGCGGCCGATAGGTATTTATATTTTTTTAGATTCTAGTTATTTCTATGGGAGGTTTTGGAACATAACCCCAGGATATTTCAGGGATTATTGTAGTGCGATATCCACCTCAGAGTGTTGACAGAATAAACAAGGAAAATAAGGCGGCGAGCTGGCAGAAACGTTAGCACGCCAAGCGAAATGCTTAGCGGTATTTCGTCTGTCTTTATGTTCTGAGTTCAAATTCCGCTGAGATCGAGTTTACCTTTCATCCTTTCGGGGTTGATAATTTAAGTACCGGTTACACACTGGGGGGAGATGTAATCGACTTAATCCCTTTGACTGTCCTTGTTTGTCCCTTCTTTGTTTAGCCCCCTGTGGGCAATAGAGAAATAAGTGTCTTCGATGTGTGCGCGCAAGCGCGTGTGTATACTGTTACTATACGGACACTTACGCTACGAAATGTGTTACAGAATTGCGAGAGAGCTAATTAAAATATGATTATTATACTCAGATTTAAGCATCTAAATATCTTCCTAACATTATTTTTAACAGGTATTCAATCGAACAGTCATAGAGTCATTTATTTACATGTAGATTATATTGTTTAGCATATTTGCAGGTTTCACCGCTCATATATCTTTTTCTGTCTTTGCTTATTCCACTCTGACACGTGACTAATATCTTGACACCATGTTTGTTCTCTTTATTCTGTTTGGTGAGAAGAAATGAAGAGAGCTTTAAGATATCTACATTCTTTCCATTACAAACAAAATTCTCACTGATAGACTCGGAGACAAAAAGTAAACATTCTGTTACTGGCCACATATTGACATAACGAACACGAGCCAATAAGGAGTATTCACTCTGCAGTCGCTCAATTTGCAAGAAATAGTGAACAAATCTACCTCTAAGAGACACCAATGTCTTAATTAATAAAAGAATACGTTTGATAATCTTGTAATTAAATCCCTAAGACTGGATAGTCATGATTGGAAAGCTATTGATATTAATATTCGGAGTGGTGATGAAATATATGGAAATTTTATTAGTCAGTGTTCGGAATAACCGATAGGTTCAATTTTGGTTACATTTTGGAGGTAAAAAACTAATGAAAAGTGGTTTAAGTATCAGAATATGGTTCATGTGAAAGTATAGGTAAGGGTATTAACTGTATAACAACATTCAGAGAAGCTATTTCGATTATATACCAACACCATCAATGTGAGTGGTGAAGTGTGGGACCTCAAAGCAGTTTCCAATATTGAATCATTGGCAACAATGTTTTCAGGTGAGGAAAGGTGTGACGTCGATGACTTCGATGAAAGACCAGAATGGGCTGGATAGCTGGATGTCATTGAAGTACATCGGAGCGTAGGAGAGATAGTACATGAATTTATAAAATTTTGCGTGTAATATTTGAACAGATGTAAATGAAAAAGTTTGTTTTGATAGAAAGATAAAGATATGCTTTGAAAAATGATTCTACAACCGCGCTGGTCTCCTGATATCAGGATAAATTTTGATCGTAATACATAAT
>NC_068987.1:84910048-84910902 GCF_001194135.2 Octopus bimaculoides
CTATTTATTTATTATATCTTTCTCCGTTTTCTTCTTCTGTTTAGACGAACTTTCCTACCTTTTCGGACAAAACCTTTTGTAACCTTCGTCCTGTCTTTGTCCTTATATGTTTTAATTGATAGTAGTAGTAGTAACAGTAGTAGTAGTAGTAGTAGTAGTAGTAGTAGTAGTAGTAGTAGTAGTAGTAGTAGTAGTAGTAGTAGTAAGTCGGCGAGTTTAAGGCGCTGGAATGGCAGAATCGTTAACTAGCAGGATGAAATGCCTAGTGGTATTTCGACCGTCGCTACGATCTTTTTTCAAATTCCACCGTTGTCGGCTTTGCCTTTCATCCTTTCAGGGTCATTAAATCAAGTACCAGTTGGGTGCTGGGGTCGATGTAATCGACTTAATCCACCCCACAAAATGTCAGTCCTTGGGCCTAGAGTAGAAAGGATTATTATGACTTCCTATAAAATAAGCAGCATTATGTGCGTGCGTGCGCTCGTGTGTATGTATATACGTACGCCTGTATTGGTGCAAGCGTTTAAGAATACTGCTTTCGACCATGTAACCTTAGGTTCAGTCCCTCTGCGTAGTACAGTGGAACAGTGTCTTACAATATAGCCCCAGGTCAACCAATGCCTTGTGTGTATAGATTTGGTTGACGGAAACTGAAAGAAGCTTGTTGCATTTAATATGTACGACTTGTGTTTATTTATCTGGCCTGAATCACACATTGATAAGCAATGTTGGTTTGTTTACGTTCTTGTAAACTTGTTGTTCGTCAAAAGAGGTTGATAGAATAAGCATGAGACTTTAAAAAACTTAAGAACTGGAATCGATATATATATATGTGTGTGTGTGTGTGTGTGTGT
>NC_068987.1:84911588-84915033 GCF_001194135.2 Octopus bimaculoides
TGTGTGTGTGTGTGTGTGTGTGTGTGTGTATGCTTATAAATTTGTTGTTTATTTTTTAGATTGAAGTTTTAAAAATATAGAACCAAGAGAAAAAGAAATTAACCCAGTCGCTGCATGCTTGCCATCTTTCCACGAATATTAAGCGAGGGAACCATCAATTAATAAATGCGAACTATTAAAAGTGATTGTAATAAATGTTAATTGAAATACACAGCAGACACATTTACAATAATAACGACCTTACAGTGAATAAACAGATGGTGTTAGTCATTCATACATTACTAAATATCAGAATGTATTCGTGTAAGCATGAATGAATAAGTAACGCCCTGGTAGATGGCAATAAATTACCGATGCTTATAGTTGGAGAATCTTTCCTATTGTTCGTGTGAGTGTTTTCCGTTGAGAACAACCCCTGGTAAATTTTCTCTGGAGTTGCTTTGCGAACATTGGTCGTACATCATGTGAAGGAAATTTTAGGAAAACTTTCCATTTCAGTTTTGTTGTTATATAAATAGCAAATATTTTACTCAGTTCATGTCTTGCAGACAAAATTATTGAAAATTTTTAGTTTTGATGATATAAAAGCAAAACTCAAATTAATTCTTCCTTACTCTTTTACTCACTTACTTGTTTCATTCATTTGACTGCAGCCATGCTGGAGCACCACTTTTAGTCAAGCAAATCGACCCCAGGACTTATTCTTTGTAAGCCTAGTACTTATTTTATCGGTCTCTTTTGCCGAACAGCTAACTTACGGGGACGTAAACACACCAGCATCGGTTGTCAAACAGAGACACACAAACATACACACACACACACACACACACACACAAACACACGCATGCATACATACATATATATATATATATATATATATATATACGACGGGCTTCATTCAGTTTCTGTCTACCAAATCCACTCACAAGGCTTTGGTCGGCCCAAGACTATAGTAGAAGACACTTGCCCAAGGTGCCACGCAGTGGGACTGAACCCGGAACCATGTGGTCGGTAAGCAAGCTACCTACCACACAGCCACTCTTACTATAGTTTTTTTTAATATTATTATTTACTTTTTGTTCGATACACCACAATTATCTTCTTTTAGATAAAAATATAATTTTGCTTGAACTAACGAAGTAACCTTGACGTGGTATTCGACCAATTAAAAGTAGTTGCAAAACGTAACTAAAATCACACCGCACTCTACTTTGCGGGTAAAGTTCACTGTTAGTGCATTGTGTTATTTCTTGTGTATGGTTAGGAAAATGGTACGGTCATGTTTGGAGTGTCTTCAATGAAGGCCATATTCCGTGAAGGTGAAGCCTCATGGCCTAATGTTCACGTGTTGCTTTAACAATCATAATTTCGACTTCTGAACAGACAGTGCGTTGCGTTTTTGAGAAAAAACCCTTTAATTTACGTTGCTCCAGTTCACTCAACTATAAAGGAATCAGCCTGCTACAATCTGGTGTCTCATTCAAGGATAATGTTGTGATCTCAGTCTCTTATATGCCATGCAAACCGTGTTACGTTCTGAGAGTAGGGATCCTGGGGTTGAAGACTGACCCGTTACCGCTACTTCCTCGATCAAAACTAAACTGAGCTTGAATAAACATCACGACAACAAAAATTACATTAACATTGTTTTATCTCATCCAATGTGTTATCAGAAATAGGTTCATAAAAATAAATTTAATCAGAGATTTCTTTTAACATTTGTTTCCTTTCATGGCGGCGAGTTGGCAGAAGCGTTAGCACGCCGGGCGAAATGCTTAACAGTATTTCGTCTGCCGCTACGTTCTGAGTTCAAATTCCGTTGAGGTCGACTTTTCCTTTCATCCTTTCGGGATGGATAAATTAGGTACCAGTTACGCACAGGGGTCGATGTATTCGACTTAATCTCTTTGTCTGTCTTTGTTTGTCCCCTCTATGTTTAGCCCCTTGTGGGTAATAAAGAAATAAGAAACGTTATAATAGTGTTATTTCTACCCGGTTTTACAGTCTGCCTTCCAAATTCCGCCGTGCTCGACTTTGCTTTACGTCGTTTCGGAGTCGATAAAATAAGCAAAGATAAGCGCTGCGGTCGGCGTAATCGACTAGTATGATACCTCAAAGATGTCAGGCTTTGTATCAATAGTAAAAAGATTTAAATTAATGTCCGTTATAATATATGGTTTTCTCCTACCCACTGGAATCATCTGCTGCAATAAAATTCACACCACTCCAACACAGAGTTTCTGCTTAATTTAAAACTCAACATCAGTTAAATTAACAAAGCGAACTTATAGTCAACGATAGAAAACCGAATGAACAATCCTTCTGTACGTCCTTGTAGGTTTTAGTTTCAGATTCCCATGGATCGGTAAATAATTGTGAAGCTATGGTTTTATCGAATCTGCTCACCAAAAATACGCCCTCGCACCCTAATACAACAAATCAATTTCTGGCCTACGGCTTAACTTACAAACAATATCTCTCCAATTTGTTGCGTTCTGAATTCTTGACTTAAGCCGTTCTTTGATCTATCACAACCACCATAACATGGGGTGCATTTAATGGAGTTTATCTTGCCTTTGTTCCAGGTTTCTGTTTCTACGTGAAAAGATAATTTTCTCTCTTCTTCTCACGAATCTCTACACAAGTGATTTTCAGCCATTTCTTTTTTTTTTTTTTTTTTTTTTACTTCAGTCCACCTTTGATTAATATTTTCTTCTGGTAAGGCGGCGAGCTGGCAGAAACATTAGCACGCTGGGCGAAATGCTTAGTGGTATTTCGTCTGCCATTACGTCCTGAGTTCAAATTCCGCCGAGGTCTACTTTGCCTTTCATTCTTTCGGGGTCGATAAACTAAGTATAAATTAAGTCGATAAATTAAGCAGAATAGAATGTCGGCCTTCCTGAAGGCGCACGAGTTTTGAACTCAAATGTGTAAGGAAGCAAATATACCATTCATATACTGTTATGCTTCTACATCCATCATCCGCAAACACTAAATAAACAAAGTCAAGGAAGCAAAACAGAAAACAAGAGAGTATTATACCTCACTGTCAAAAGATGTTGAAGAACATTGGGCAGTGATCTAAACGATAACTTGCATAATTCTATCTTTTGCAACCAAAGATGTATATTGTACAGTTTCTTCCAGATCATAAATAAAATAACAAATACACATATACATATACACACATACATATATATTTATATATATATGTACACGCATGTAATATAATGCAATTATAAAACACTGTTGTAAATCTAAATAAATGCACATTAACACATTTACATATTTTCCTGCATGTTATTCGTTGCGGGGGAAATTCTGAGATGTGTGAAGTCTCTGTGTGGTTTTATGTGTGTCTGTTTGTGTGAATACATACAAACACACACAAGACACGCACACATAGAAAACATATACATTTACATATGGGTATATATATATATAT
>NC_068987.1:84917775-84919481 GCF_001194135.2 Octopus bimaculoides
TATATATATATATATATATGTCACGATATTATCATGCTAAGTTCTCGGGTTGCAAATAGGTGCGTATTTGTATTTCTATTAGCATGTATTGCTTCATCGCTGACTCTATGCCTCCTTTAACTGGTGACGACCACCAAACTGCAGTGTAGCATTATATGCCCCTATTTATGCTGTTCACGAGGTCACAGTCCAAATTTAATCGTAACCTATTTCGGTCGCCTTTTGTGACACTCAGAAGAAACATTTGGCGATCACATGCTACACACCTTCCTTCCAAGCACTGCTGTAAACAGCAGAAGTGAGCTAGAATTCTAAAATTACGTGCGCATGCACAGCAGAGTTGAAGGTCAATCTGCGCCAAGTGGTTCTATTCTACGTACTTTACCTTCATTTCTATGGCAACAGTCCGGATACTTATTGATCATAACTCGTATATACACGACTAAACATGTGTGCGCATCTTAAATGGCATACCTTCTTTTATTTCAAATAATAATAAGAACTTACTTCGTAGTTTCGAATTCGGCAGCAGCATGCCACACGTGGTCATTTATACCAACAGCCACATACGTATATGGTGGAATAGAATGTAAGATGCAGGATAAATATCTGAGATGATTGTATAAACTAAAAAACTGGCTCTCTGTCGGTTATATGGAGTAGTGTTCCAATTGATCGTATCAAGGGATAGCTTGCTGGTGGAACTAATGTGCAAGTGGCTGAGGACTCCACGTACACGTGTACCCTTAATGTAGTTCTGAGGAAAATATGACTTGGCTGCCTCTCTAAATTACTGTTACAACTCGGTTTTGCTAGTTGAGTGGAGCAACGTAAAATGAAACCACTAGCTCAAGGAAACAACGCGCCGTCTCGAAGCGAACTCACAACTTTACAATCTTAAGCCGAATGCTCTAACCACTAAGCTACACACACACACACACACACACACACACACAAACGAGATTTTCTGGGACAGTCTTTAACCATCTGCAACTGGTAAACAAATCAATTCTTACCATCTTACTCTATTTTGCATTAGTGGATGTCACGCTCTAGTAAGTCCACCATCAGAGGGAACCGTTTCCATGGCAGTAGGAAGAAAGTGTGTCGGCGCTTACGAGGAACTAATTACACATGTGAAGCGAATAATTTTTGGCCTCGTTGTCAAATGTTCATTTGCTGGAAATCTGGGAAGCGGATACGTTCAACACACCACCTGAGATCAAATAAGTACTTTCTCAATATTTTTAATGTCAGAAGAGAAGCTCATTATTTTAGCTTGAAGTAGCATTTAGAAAGGTCATCCTGAAATCTCGCATTTCCTCTTTCGATGCATTCCCAACAAAGCGTGATTTTCGCGTATCCATTACAAGTGATAAATGAAAACAATACCAAAAAACAAAATTAATATAATCAAATTTGCTACTTAAATCGTGTAGATTGTCATAGGTTGAATAACAAATACTTCGTTATCTTGTTATATTGGATTAATGATATTTATTATCAACGCTACATCCGGTTTCTGACACTGCTTAACTTCCCTTGTTTGCAGCTTATCTTTTTTACACCAGCAATCTTCTTTCCATACGGGCGTTTGCGTTGTCAGATAAATCCGTTCGGTTTTGTTTCCATTCGTTTTTATTCACGTCCTTTCAAATGTTATTCGGTTTCAAATTTTGACACAAAGCCAGCAATTTCAGGTTGGT
>NC_068987.1:84919582-84923431 GCF_001194135.2 Octopus bimaculoides
TCGATTCCGATGCTAAGGTGTTACTTTCTTTCTCGACCCGGCAAAATTTGAACCCAATACGTAAGATCGGACGAAATGCTGCAAAATATTTTGTCCGACGTATTAATGATTCTGAAACTTCGCTGCCTTGCTACGATCATGCTGGAGCACACCTTGAAGAAATTTTTGGCAGAAACGTTAGAATGCCGGGCGAAATGTTTAGCAGTGTTTAGTCTGTATTTACCTTATGAGTTCAAATTCCGCCGAGGTCGACATTGCCTTTCATCCTTTCGGGGTCGATAAATTAAGTACCACTTGCGTACTGGGTCAATCTAATCGATTGGCCCCCTCCCCAAAAATTTCGGGCCTTGTGACTTGAGCAGAAAAGATTATTATTATTATTATTATTATTATTAATAATAATTAATTTATTAATTTATTTATTTTTGGAAGGCTGGTACTTATTCTATAGAACTCTTTTCCTAAACCGCCCAAGTTGTGGGCACGTAATCACACCACCACCGATTGTCAAGTGGTGGTGGGGACAAACACAGACACAAAGACTCTCACACACACACACGCACACATATCCGACGGATTACATTCAGTTTCCTTTTGCAAAATCCTCTCACAAGGATTTGGTCAACGCGAGGCTATTGTAGAAAATACTCGTCCAAGATGCAACACTGTGGAATTGAACTGAGAACCACGTGGCTGCAAAGCATGTTTCTTACCACACAAGGGGATATCTTACCGTACGAACAACGCATACCCATTTTAACACAAATGTACTTTTTATTCCTGTTACAAAAATCACAACTGTTTTATTCCTTACACAAAATAATAATTAAAGGATGACGAACACTGAACGATTGAAATGTTGGGCGAATTGAGCCTGTTACAGCCAAACTTTCTGTTCAAACCGTAGAGGTGTTTTGGAAAGTGCCTTGCGTTTATCTTGTTTTCGAAACATGATTACGACTATAATGGCAAGTAATTATTCTTTCAAATTTTTGGCAGAAGGCCAGCAACTTTGAGGTGAGGGGAAGTCGATTACAGCGACCCCAATGCTTAACTAGTCCATATTTCAGCAACTCCGAAAATATTAAAGGTAAAGTCTAAGTTGTTGGCATTTGAATTCAGAACGTAAAACCAGAAGAAATGTTTTTAAGGATTCTGTTCGGCTTACTAACTATTCTTTCAGCACGACGGCTTAATTCAAGGATTTATTTTAAAACGAGATTATTTAATGAAGGAAAATTTAAGAAAGTCACAATTTAACGTTTGCAATGAACATTTGAACTGCAAATTGTAAGCCTAAATCCTGATTCCCAAAACTAAACCTAAGCAAACCTTAAACCTAAAGCCAATCTTATAACTCTAAACCCTAATCCTAAAATCCTGATTCTGTACATTAACCCTTATCGTAAATCTAATACCCTAAGTGTGACACTAAAACCCAACCCTAAAACCATGACCCTACTCTCTAACCCCAAAATTACCTGTAACCCCTAGCTAGGTTCAGTTGTTTGCTAGAGAAAAATAAATAATACTCTCTTGTGATCGGGGGCTGATCGTAGAGAACGGGTGGATCTCATTGACTTAAATTACAAAATGATAATAATAATAATAATAATAATAATAATAATAATAATAATAATAATAATAAATAGATAAATAAATAAATAAAGTAAATAGAGTTTTAATTGTTTCTTCTGAAAATAGTTCAGATTTTGTTAATTGGCGCGAAAAGGAACTATATCTGTATGAAATTTCACGTTCTCTGTCTGCAGCCTTGCTGCCCCGACCGCGAACTTGGGTATCGCTGCAGGGAAGAGAAAGTTCAACAAATGCAAGTGACTGACCGGTCACCATCTGACTAGGACGCTGTGGACACCTCAGGTGTTCTTGGACAGTAGATTTCCTCCTCAAAATCAGGATAACAGCGTGCCGTCAGAAGCATGTGTCCCCTGAGGTAGATAGCTGTTGCACGCTCTGTCGCTGGTCATTCTCTGCAGCAACGCCTTTACAGTTATGTCTGCGATGCGCGGCTAAATACAACATCAGTTCTGGAGTGTACAACCTGTTAATGTCCCCCATCGTTTGATGCTTAATTCTACCACCATTAAAAAAAAAATTTGTTTCCTTTATAAATAGTTCTGTTTTCCCTTTTTCTCCAGAATTTTATCTTTTACATTTCTCATGTTTTTGCCTTTTTTTCTTCCAGTGAAAATATGTTGCTAAATAAAATTGAGGATTTCATAAGTAAAAGAAATTCCAGTTAAATCTTAAGTGGTAGCTTAAGCCAAAAGAAGACTCAACAGAAAGTGTTTTCTTTTTTAAATATAAGATACTGCAGTTGAAGGTAAGTCACATTACATATTAATTTAGCTGTTATTTTTAACAGTTTCAGCTTCCGCAGGCAGAGGCAGATCTATGACGCTCATTTCCGTGTTCAAACCTAAACAGAGGCACTGAATATTTCTGGAAACACAAATAAATACTAAACAAATTTAATCTTGTGATTAGAGCTACGTAACTTCCTTTGTGTGTGCGCGTGAGTGCGTGCGTGCGTATTTGTATGGCTATGTATGTGGTGATTGGCAACTAAGTTAGAGCAGATACATTTCTGGAGGAACTGCGATAAGAGCACGGATCGAGGTTTTTCAGTCAATGTTTACAATCTTGGGCTTTGTTCGTCGTAAAACACTCAAACGCAGAAACGAATAATATTTACCCAGAAGATATTTTCACTGGAATCGCCACTCGCTAAACAACAAACATACCATTAGATATTTAAATAATCAAGCATTTCAAGAAAATATGCGACGTCTTTTAGTTGCGCTGATTATATAAACACACGCTATAAGAAGAATCTGCGGCTTACAATGTGTGTCTTTATGCATGTGTGTGTGTATATATACGCTTATATATAAGCATATGTACATGTATATATATATATATATATATATATATATATATATATATATATATATATATATATTATTTACTCTTTTACTTGTTTCAGTCATTTCACTGCGGCCATGCTGGACCACCGCATTTAGTCGAGCAAATGGACCCCAGGACTTATTCTTTGTAAACCTAGTACTTATTCTATCGGTCAGTTTTGCCGAACCGCTAAGTTACGGGGATAAACACACCAGCATAGGTTGTCAAACACAGACACACAAACATACACACACGCACAATCATATATTTATGAAAGAGTACAGCAGGGTTCGCCACCAGCCCCTGCCGGAGCCTCGTGGAGCTTTAGGTGTTATCGCTCAATAAAGACTTACAGCGTCCGGTCTGGGAATCGAAACCGTGATCCTACGACCGCGAGTCCTCTGCACATCCACTATATATAAATATACATATACACAGGCGTAGGACTTGCGGTGTGGTAAGTAGGTTGCTTACCAACTACATGGTTCTGGGTTCATTCCCACTGCGTGGCACCTTGGGCAAGTGTCTTCTACTATAGCCTCAGGCCAACTAAAGCCTTGTGAGTGGATTTGGTAGAGAGAAAGAAGACTGAAAGACGACTGAAAGACTGTGTGTCTGTGTTTGCCCCCACAACATCGCTTGACAATCGATGGTGGAGTGTTTACGTCCACGTAAGTTAGCGGTTCGGCAAAAGTGACCAATGGAATAAGTACTAGGCTTACAAAGAATAAGTCCTGGGGTCGATTTGCTCGAATAAAGACGGTGTTCCAGCATGGCCGCAGTCAAATGACTGAAACAAGTAAAAGAGTAAAAAGAGAGTAATATACATACATACATACACACACACATGCATACATACATACATACATGTATATATATATATATATATATATATATATATATATATACATGCATGCATGC
>NC_068987.1:84923951-84925320 GCF_001194135.2 Octopus bimaculoides
AAACCGCTTTGTTATTATTATCATTATTATTATTGCTGTTATTTTTATCATTATTATTGTTATTATTATTATTATTATTATTATTATTATTATTATTATTATTATTATTATTCGTTGACCCTACCTCCACATCTTTGTTGAATTGTACTACGCTATGCTACGCTATGCTACGCTATGCTACGCTCTGATCATACGGAATGTTCGTGAAATGCGGGGTGACTGTAATGCCGGCCAGTACAACAGAGACTGTTCTCCGTACTTAGTAGTAGTAGTAGTAGTAGTAGTAGTAGTAGTAGTAGTAGTAGTAGTAGTAGTAGTAGTAGTAGTAGTAGTAGTTTGTAGCAAATATTTTCGGATTTTACATTCATATATATATATATAATATCAACCTGAATATATTCATCATTCACCACCGTGTACAGCCAACAGCAAAATCACAACTCCTACTAGAACTGCTACTACCACCAGCACCACCACCACCACCACCACCGCCGCCGCCGCTACGGCGACGACGACGACAAGGACAAGTACTTATACAACTACTGTTGTACTACTACTACTACTACTACTACTACTACTACTACTACTACTACTACTACTACTACTACTACTACTACTACTACTACTATTACTACTATCACAACCACCACCACTACGACGACGACTTATAAAACTACTACAACTATTACAGTTACTGCTACAGCTACTACTACTATTATTACTACTACTACTACTACTAATAATAATAATAATAATAATAATAATAATAATAATAATAATAATAATAATAGAGCACCACAGCAAACCACAGCACATACCCAGGGCGCACAGAGCTGCGCTCGGTAGTGAAGTGAAAGCACGTTATAAAAATAAAACTACTGAACAATAATAATAATAATAATAATAATAATATTACAGCTACGACTACTATTATAAGTGGAAGTAGTACTGCTATAACTAATATATCTGCTAATGACTAGAAATAATATTGAAATTAGTACTGCTGCTGCTGCTGCTGCGACTACTACTACTACCACCACCACCACTGCCACTTCTGCCACCACCATATTCCACACAGAAAGTATATATCTAACCTATATTCACCGAGCTAATGTTATGTTTACCAGATGCCAAAAAAATGTAAGATTATCTTCTAAGCGGATTAAACTGGCCATTATGTTCATTAATTTTTATAGGTGTATATATATATATATATACATACATATATACATATCGTATACTTACATATAAATACATATCTGTGAGTGTGCGTAATGCGCGCGTGCATGTGTGTGTGTTCATGTTTATGAGATTGTGTATGTAAATGGTATATATATATATATATATATATATATATATATATATATAT
>NC_068987.1:84928988-84930916 GCF_001194135.2 Octopus bimaculoides
GAGAGAGAGAGAGAGAGAGAGAGAGAGAGATAGATAGATAGATAGATAGATAGATAGATAGATAGTTACATAGATAGATAGATAAATTTACGTAAAAATAAATGGCTGTTTAACCAAAAAAATTAATTCATCATAAATCAGCTGTGAAGAGAATATTTGAACCTATAGATGTTTGGTCACAAGAAATAATCTTACTTCTTCCTGTAACATAGAATGTTGGCGTCTTGCAATCGACCAATTATTCTTCAAAGGCGTTTTCAACTTCCGCCTACTTGTTGACAACTTTGTTTTGCAGGAAGTTAACAAGATGCTTTAAAACTTGACATCCTGTAGTGTGAAGTGCTGGAACGTAAGATGGTCGAGGCAGAGACTCTTTGCCAAAATATTTTTGTGCTTTACAGACATTTCTAAGATTGGCGAGTTGGCACTGACATGGAAAACAATTGACTCTTTTAGACCGACCAATGTTAAACATAAATGTTGATCTTTAACTTACATAACTTTAACTTACATAATTCCTTCTCATGCTTCTCTACAGTGAGATGCTTCTAGGGCTCAGGAAATTACAGACGACATTTCCACTACCTGTCACTAAATCAAGGTCAGGTCCTTCCTTTGGTACAATTTCGCTTTGTAAATGCGTTTTAGTGGCTATCAGATCACGTGTGAAATCTCTCATGAGTGCTACTGGTAACATGGAATTCAATGCAACCTGTTGCATTATCGGACCGTCTGTGACTAAAACGGCACTCCCACTATACTTACATGGTGCAGAAGTTTGCTAGAAAATCAACAGGACTAAACACAAGATCTGTCAAAATGATGGGTGTACCTGGTATAGTTTCAATGACTATTTGTCAATAGCAGGAGCACTCAAAAACTCCGGGTTGGCGTCTGGTATACTAGAAAACCTCGAGAAGTGAGATACCCTTAGCTTTTTTTAAAGCATGACTCTAGAATTCACTTCAAACTCTGACTTCGTCTGCTCCGATAATCGGCGGCGGCTTGGTTAGCAAATCCTCTGCGATGCTCTACAATTGACGGTAGGATCAGCTGCTACGTATCACACTGTCCTAAATTGTGTATGCATGTGACTGGGGATCACATGGAAACTTTGAAACTTCACAGTGAAACTTAGAACACGCAGGAAAATTTCAACAGAGAAAGTAATAGGCTTCAACTATATGCTACAGACACTTCGTCCAAACGTCCAGCGATTTGACATTTCACTGTCACAATTAGTAAAAACCAAAAAGCTCTATGATTAATAGGTGCCTTTTTATGTACATGCGGAGTCTCTTTTGCATATGTGCGTGTGTATGTGTTTTATCTCATGTGAGCTATGATCTATCTGATTTATGAGAACATTAGCTGCGATTCATCCGTATTTCTTTTATGATTCACATATATTGGGTGGGTTTAAAATATATTAGTGAACGTGTCGATCCTTGTAACACGACATAGCATAATTTAGGAGGTTTGGTCGCTTATTTCTAACAAGTCAAATGTTCATTGGTTTATTATTCAAGTTATCGACAATAATACAAAGAAAAATTTTCAAGTGCAGAAAATATCGTTTTCAAATTTTAGCGGAGGTCCAGCGCTCAACTACGGGGCGCAACTGATACTTATTTTATCTACTCTAAAAAGAAGCAAGACAAGGTCGACCACAGCAGAATTTGAGCTCAGAAGAATATGCTTCTCAGCATTTTGCTAACGATCCTGCCAATTCAGTGAAGAAAATAGTATTTTCATTAAGCATTATATAAGTGATATTAGTATGTTCTTCAAAAGAGACTTTCAACTGGGCATCAGCTTTCTATAAAACACCAACCACACTATAGACAGAAACACACACACGCACACACACACACACACACACACACACACACACACACACACACACACACACACACACACACACACAC
>NC_068987.1:84930981-84931561 GCF_001194135.2 Octopus bimaculoides
TATATATATATATATATATATATATGATTAAAAATACAAAATGGGACAAGAACGCAAAACATCCGGACATTTAGGTGATACATGAAAGAGACAACAAAACATCCAGATAGATGATACAAAGAAAACAAGGACGGGTCATTCGGAGTTTTCTTTCCTCAGTCGAGTTCCATATTATCTTTGCAATTTCTGCTGGTTATACTCGAGATTGCTCCAATCTGGCTAGCCCTAAGGAAAGACTAAGCTAAGAGCATTAAATTCCTTGGAAGAAAGCAGCCAATGTATACGAAAACAAAGACGGAAAAAACGGAGAAAGTTACTCAAATACAAATAACAGGACATAACAACAAGTGTCGTTCGAATAAGGACTACTTAAATTAAGCTGGCGTGTGTGGAAGTAAAGCCTTGCGGCAGGGATACAAGTTTTCACAGGCACAGAGAATAATATAGATGTTGCACGGACAACGGCGGAACCAAGAAAGAAAGGTAAGGCTTGGCCGAACACCGGTCACGTAGGAAGAGAAGAGAAGAGAGAGAGAGAGAGAGAGAGAGAGAGAGAGAGAGAGAGAGAGAGAGAGAGAGA
>NC_068987.1:84931861-84934726 GCF_001194135.2 Octopus bimaculoides
TATATATATATATATTTGAAAGAATGAGTAGAGATGGCAAAGCAAATTAAATATAATTTGGGATTTTTTTCGGAGGGTGAAAGTGGTAACAAAAACAGGACAGTGAGAACAAAACAGTAAAAACAAACGGTGAGGTCTGTTAAGCCAAGACAATGTGAAGTGGTGAACACTATTGCTAGTTTACATCGACCATAAAACTTGACTGATAAATATGTTATCGACCTCCAAATTGATGATTGGTAAAGTCAACCTCGACGGCATTTGAACTCAGAACGAAAACACGGACGAAATGCTGCAAAACATTTTGCCTGATATCCAAAGTCTTCAGCCAACTCGACACCTTAATTACGCCTAAATAAGAATCACTAAATAATCATTTCTTATTTAAACTGGCAATAGTGTTTACTATTCTTATAGTCACCAACAGCTGGCTCTATAACAAATGAGAGATGCGCTACAAATTTAGCTCATGCCAAATTGTTATTCTGCCACTTTCTATATAGTGAAGGCGTTGTCTAGTGGTTAGAATGTTGCCCTCATAAGCGCGAGATTGCGTTTCCATTTCCCGAACCGGACAGTTTATTGTGTGTGCTTGAGCAAAATTTTTCATTTTCTCGTTGCTCCTATTCACTCAGTTGTCAATGTGGACCTCGATCATTGCTGTGATCTCGATAACTTACACGCCATGGAAACTGGGTAATCGGCCCAATGAATTCAAGCACTAGATGGCAGTAGTGGGTTATCGCTGCCGTTTACTCACTATATCGACCATATAATTGATTACGAAGATATAAGGGCAGAGACTTGAATATTTGGGACTCTTGCACCTGGTACGAAAGAAGGGAGAAAAAGCAACGCAAACTAATAAAGCCCGATGTAACAAAACAGTGGGTCTACACATTTCAAGTTTTAAGTACAGCGTGATTAAATCTTATGCAGTAATCCGACGTGGAGCCACATGGTCAAATGGTTAGAGCAGTGGACTCGCGGTCATGGGATCGCGCGTTCGAACCTCAGACCGGGCGATGTGCGTAATTATGTGCGAAACACCTTAGCTCCACGTGACTCTGGCAGAAGGTAATGGCGACCTTTTGCTGACTCATGCGCCACAGGTCTTTGTCACTCTTTCCTCCTGCATCTAGGATCTCACCTGCAACAGACCATTGTCCCGTCTAGGTGGGGTACCTATACGCCAATGAAACCGAGAAACCGGCCCTTATGAGCCAGGCATGGCTCGAGAAGGAACAAAAAAACAAAAACAGCAGTAATCCCTCGCTATATCGCGGTTCACCTACCGCTATTTCTTATTTAAGCTTACGTCGATTCCTTCCTGGTGTTGTTTCGCATTTATAATAAAAATAAATATATCCAAATTATAAAAATAATAATAATAAAATATACAGTACAGTATTGTTTCTACTTCGTGGATTTTCACCTGTCTCGGGGGGGGGGGCGTAATACCCGCGATAGCTGAGGGACTACTTGTATTTGTTTCTGTCTTTGAGCTGCGGTCATGCTGGGGCAGTCGAAATGTTTAGTTGAATAAATCGGCTCCATTATCTTCCTATTTTGTCTAGTACTTTTAATATGGGGCCCTTCAATTAGAGCACTAAATCAGAGGCTGGAGTCTGGCGAAACAAACAAGCAAGAAAACACCCCTGTATATATGTATCCAGTTATGTATCTATATGTATATGGTGGGGTAAGGGTGGGGTCTGGGCGTGTTATGATATTTTCCATGAACGGAATGAAGTGAAAATCACTGAATGGCCGATCTTCCTGCAAGGTGTTTAACAAACGTAATTAAGATTATTAAAAAATGCATATTTATATTTAATTTTTAACTTACCTTACGTATTATACATATATCGCACCATGAAAGATATCAAATATGCTTTATTAGTAATGAAGTAGGTAATACAGTACAAAAGTTCAAAATGTTGGCCATGTAACTCTAAACAAGTGTTCTTATGGAATTTGAAATTGCGATGAACCCTCTCAAATAGCTCTTCATTGGCGTTGACTTGTTCACACTCTTCAACAATTCTTTGAAGAAGATGTCTTTGGTCACGAATCTTTTCAGAATACACAAGGGAGTTAATGTAGCCCCAGATAAAAAGTCCATGGGAATTAAATCTGGTGACCGTGGAGCCCATTCAATTGGCCCGCGACGCCTAAGCCATCTCCCTAGGAAAAGGTTAATTCAAAAAATCAAGAACCTTTAATTCATAATGGAGCAGAGCCCCATCCTGCTGAAACTGGACAGGATTTCCCCTTCCAAGTGCATGCACGTGAGGCATAACATCATCTTTTTGCCACGCATGTCCAGATACGAATCACCTGTCACAGAGCCCTCAAAATAAAATGGACCAATTACTTGATGGTGCCAAATCCCACACCACACCATTACATTGCCCTCGCCTTGCTGGTTATCCGCCTCCATCGAATGAGGATTTGTTTGTCAGTAACATCGGCAGTTATGAAAAGAGATTAAAAAAAGAGAATGTTAGCAATTTCACATATAGCAGGATGGTGCGTGACTTTATACATTTTTGTATATGCATGTATATGTGTGCGAGTGTGATTACACTCCACGAAAATAATTTAATTTGTGTTCGTGGGAAGAACCATTTCAACGATGCGTACTGCCTTAATTCGTCCAAACGCTGGAGTTTTAATGGTAGCAGCTGATGAAGGGGATGTTTCTATGTGGCCTGCTTGTTTGTTGCACCTTGTTTACCATTTTTGTCCTTGTTCTTTTGCCACGTCATGTACCCAGTTATGTATCTATATGTACATGTAGATGAACGTATATACATACATGTACATATATATGCATATACTCATATATTGTTTGTATCACGA
>NC_068987.1:84942144-84945950 GCF_001194135.2 Octopus bimaculoides
ACAGTCATATCAATGAGGAGGCATGATTTTTGTCTGAAGTCTTTCAGCATGATGTCTGGCCTATTTGCGTCTATCTTTCTGTCAGTTTGAATGGTGAAGTGCCACAGGAGTGCAATGTGATCATTTTCAAGTACTGGGGGTGGTTTGTGTTCCCACCAGTTTTTATCATGGGGCAATCCAGGTTTTTGCATATTACCCAGTGAATATATTGTGCAGCTCTATCTGTTATTATTATTATTATTATTATTATTATTATTATTATTATTATTATTATTATTATTATTATTATTATTATTATTAAGGCGGTGAGCAGAATCGCTAGTTATATATTTCGTCCGTCTTTACGCTCTGATTTCAAATTCCGTCGAGGTCGACTATGCCTTTCATCGTTTCGGGGTTGATAAATTAAGTACCAGTGCAACACTGCGGTCGATGCAATCGACTAGTCCCTTTACCTACAATTTCTGGCCTTGTTCTTATAGTAGAAAGGACTATCATTATTATTATTATTATTATTATTATCATTATTATTATTATTATTATTATTATTATTATTATTATTATTATTATTATTATTATTATGGTTCAGTAGTTTTATTTTTATAACGTGCTTTCACTTCACTACCGAGCGCAGCTCTGTGCGCCTTGGGTATGTGCTGTGGATTACTGTGGTGCTCTTATGGTTACTGTATCGAAAGTGTTTTGCGTAGGATGTGTGCAGTAACCAGTAGTGCAATTTTCTGTATGTTATATATATTTGTAAGTCCTGGTGTTTTTGTTATGTATTTGTCTGAATATTTTTTTATTATACCTAAGGCACCTACTATGATAGGAATTGTTTCGGTTTTTAGATTCCACATTCGAGTTATCTCTAGTTCCAGGTCTTTGTACTTTGTATTTGTATTTTGTTATTATTATTATTATTATTATTATTATTATTATTATTATTATTATTATTATTTGGTTGGCTTTTGCTTTGTATCTGTACACGTTGACTCCCAGTCTCACCCAGAAACCTCAAAAGTCAACAAGTTAGATGTTCAGGTTGGTGTTATGACTAGGGTACCATATATTTGGTTTTGCACAAAGTATTGTTCTTGAGAATGTCTGTCAAAACACAAGAAAATTAGATTGTCTGAAAAGTAGTTTGATTATAAGGTGATAGTCTGATGCTAAGATAACAGTAAAGGTGTTTTTATTATGATCATCATCATCAACATCATAATCAGCATCATCATCATTATTATCATTAATAATAATAATAATAATATTTCAAGAGATTGACGTTACTCTTCACGAAAGTAAAGAAGCAATAAAAAGAACGCGACTGTTATTGGTAATACATAGAGATTGACTCTGTTTATTAAAATGGAAATGAAACGAATGAACAATATTTCGACACTCCGTGTGTCTTTTACAAGTTCAAAATATAAAATGAAATTAAATTCAAATTTAGGGAAATGATGAAACATTCAAAATTAAACCGAAATAACTGCGTTTCTTTCCCGGATTATATTTGAATGTTTCAGCTTTACCTATCTTTGAATTTCATTTCCTTTTCATTTTAATAAACAGAATCAATCTCTATTTATTACCAATAACGATCACGCACTTCTTCTTCTTCTTTTTCTTCTTCTTCTTCTCTTCCTCTTCTTCGTCGTCGTCGTCTTCGTCATCATCTTCTTCTTCTTCTTCTGATTATTATTATTATTATTATTATTATTATTATTATTATTATTATTATTATTATTATTATTATTATTATTATTAAAGAAGTGAAATAATACAGCTTATTATAATAGAACGTCATAACATCTGATGAGTGAAGTGGTGACAAATCACATCGCACATTCAGTAATTTTGACGTTTCGAAAGTCTTTAAATACATACAACCAAATCTAATAACAAAGACTATTGAAGAACTGAGAGTTTCGTACGTTAACACTTATCAAACCTACAAAATATGCGGCCCTTGCGTAATTCTGCTGCTTCTCCTAAATTTTAGTGTGCATGTATGTGCGTGTGTGTATGCGTGTGTGTGTGCTTGTATGTGTGCTTGTGTGTGTGTGTGTGTGTGTGTGTGTGTGTGTGTGTGTTTGTGTGTGTGTGTGTGTGTGTGTGTGTGCAAGTGTATATTTATTAGATAATTTTCCATCGACAGAATGGAGCGAAAATTACTCAAGGGCTGATTTTTCCTGCATGGTGCTCAAGAAATTTAATTATAGAAAGTAATTTTAAAAGATGTATACTCATATAATGGGTTGTACTTCTATTGCGTGTTTATACAAGGCTAGAAATGAGAATGAGTGCGTATGTGTGTGTAGCATACATACGTATACATATATAAATATTTACATATACTTACATATATATACATACATACGTATGCATACATACATACACACACACATATATATATATACATAAATACACACACACATACACATATAATATATAAATACATATACATAGTGAGATAGATAGATAGATAGATAGATAGACAGGAAGACAGACAGGTAGACAGACAGACCGACTGATAGATAGATAGATAGATAGATAGATAGATAGATAGATAGATAGATAGATAGATAGACAGATAGATAGGTAGACAGGTAGATAGACAGAGAGATAGATAGACAGAGAGATAGATAGATTGCACTGCAAAATAAAGTGTGGCAGTTTGAAATTATATATACTATTTTGCAATCTGCAGGATTTTTTTGAATTTAAGGAATTGAATAATATATATTTTGAACGCTATTGTCTCGGATACCAAACTTGCCTGGTAATCACAACAAATTTCAAAGACAAATTTTTCCTAGATAATCAAGTTTGTTACAGATAATTAAATTCGGGAAAATGTAACAAGTAGAAAATTTAGAAGAGTCATACGTTATCTTTCAACATTTTCTAAATTATTGTAAAGAAATGAAGAAACGCTTCTTCCTTTTCAAATTAGATGGTAAGGTATTTTATTTTTAATTCTCGTTCTGTTTATTTCCTCCTATTCCCCTCTGTTGAAGAGCACAGGCTCAAAATATAAAGGATTTTCTTACGTTCCCGAGCGTCAAACTAATACACCTCCTTGTTGTTTATACACCTGTCTTCGTCTTTTGTTTTTCTGTAAATATCAACTATTTTAACCTTTACTTGTTTCAGTCATTAGACTGCTGCCATGCTGGAGCACCGCCTTGAACATGTAGTCGGATGAATCGACTTCAGTACTTTTTTTTAAAGCACGGGAGTTATGCTATCGGTCACTTTTCCGGAAACGCTAAGCTACGGGGATGCAAACACACCAAGACCGGTTGTCGATCAGTGGAGTGAGGGAACACCGGCACAAAGACACAAACAAAATGGTAAACACGCGTATACGCGCGCGCGCACACATACACACACACATGTATACGACGGGATTCTTTCAGATTACGTCTATCAAATCTACTCACAAGGTAAAGGTCGGTCCGATGCTGTAGCAGATGACATTTGCACAAAGTTCCATACAGTAGGACTGAACCTGGAACCTTGTGGTTGAGAAGCAACTTTCATATTACGGGGAAAATTGACACAATACAAAGCGCGGCTATAATATCGACCTGTTAATTCCCAATTTATGACTACAAAATTAATCAGTCATTATTTTCAAATGTTTAAGCCGGCGAATTAGCAGAAATGTTAGCACGCTGGGCGAAATGCTTAGCTGTATTTCGTCCGTCTTTGCGTTCTGAGTTCAAATTCCGCCGAGTTTGACTTTGCCTTTCATCCTTTCGGGATCGATACAAGAAGTACCAGCTGCGTACTGAGGT
>NC_068987.1:84947952-84950907 GCF_001194135.2 Octopus bimaculoides
CTTTACGTTCACAGTTCAAATTCCGCCGAAGTCGTCTTTACTTTTCATCCTTTCAGGGTCGATAAAATAAGTACGATGTAATCAACTTACGCCCCACTCCGAAATTGCTGGCATTGAGCCAAAATTATTATTATTATTATTATTATTATTATTATTATTATTATTATTATTATTATTATTATTATTATTATTATTATCATTGCCTTTGCACAGCTTTTAACGCTGTAGATGTACTACACTGTCAGCTGTTCACTACCAGTGAACTAAGGTTACACCTCTTATTTTCCAGGCGCCTTCCGTAGTATTCGAGCGGTTCCAAGCAGTGTTGTTTTCTGCCCAGTGCTCCACCCTTATTGCAACCCCTATTTGTTCTATGAACTATTATTATGATTAATGTTGTTGTTGCTATCATATCATATGAAACTGACCATGTAATTTCATGCAGAGTAGAATATCATCTCTCTCCTTGGCTATTCGTTATCGGAATTGATTAGCACTCTCAAATCCATTTTTGGTAAATCCCGCGTCCACCGTTACACTTCCTTTTGTAAATCCCAAGTCCACCTCTAGACTTCTTAATGTGCAGCCTGTGTACGATCGCCTTAGGGTGGAGGGCACCATGCAATGTCATTTTCTTTTGGGTTGTTGATCGAGTTCGTTAATCTCCGCTTGTGTCCATTTCAGGATGGATGCACTATAGTGGATTACAGCAACAGCCCATATGTTGATGGCAGTCGCAAGGTTCCTTAAGTTCAGTTTTGAGAAGTTTGTGGCGCTTCAAATATGCAGTAATGACCTAATCTTTTATTTCTTTGCATGAGATATTGTCCAGCTCCAAGATCCCTATTATATCCATCAGAATCCGGGTCCCCCATTCTCTCTCCGTTTGGCAATTATATGCCCTTACAATTTCTTTTTTCCTCTGTTTCAAATTGAGCACCGCACACTTAGAGATACCGAACTCCATCCCAATATCAATCTTTGTATCTATCCCTATATCCTTACTGCATATCTGTACAGTGTTAACCAGCCTCTCCATTTCAGATTCGATTTTTTGCAAACAGTTTTAAATCATTCATGAATTGAAGGCGGCTGAGACGAGGTCCATTCTTTCTCAGCTCGTAGTGCGCGTTGACTATGCGTACGACTACAGAAAGTGGGGTCAACGCTATAACAAATAACAGAGGTAAGCGAGGGTCTCCTTGAAAGATACCTCTTTTGATTGTTACCTCGGCTGTGCTGGTTGTTAAGACGTGTTTTCCAAGTAGGCATGCTGTTCTTAATCAGTGCATATAAGTTCTCAGCTATTCCACACATGTCGTGTGTTTCCAAAATCCACGAATGCGGCAACAGGTTTTAAGCTATATGAAAGTCTATCCAGGCCATACACAAGCTTTTTGGTACCGTTTGCAGTTCTTCATTACAACTTTGTCTATCACAAAGTGGTCCTTGGTGTCCCTGGATCCTTTTCGGCATCCTTTTTGTTCTATTGGAAGTAGATTGTTCTGCAAGGAATGTATATATTTTTCCTGTGTGAATGTCTATTCATGCTTTCTGCAGGAGGTTAAGACAAGCATTGGGTCGATAATTCCTAGCCTGAGTGCACTTTGACCGATCGTTCATCAACGATCTTGTCTTTTCCTCTATTATCCACTCCGAAACAGGACTCTGTAGGCAATTGTCTAATTACAACGCAATTCGCTTGTGTGTTGACCTAAACCACTTGAGCCAGTAGGCTTGAATTCCGTCTGGTCCTGCCGCTTTCCAATTTGGCAGTTTTGGTACCTGTGCAATTACATCTTCTGTTGTTAAGCGCAAATGGCCCTGTCGTGGAGCCTCCGGGTGATGGAGTTCAGATCTCATGAAATTAATCCACTCAGCACCGTGGTTATGGGAAACTTCTTGCTCCCAGATTTTATCCCAACATTAGTGAGTTTCCTCTGCTTCAGGTGGTATACTATCTTCTGTCTCTCTTCTTCAGCTCTTACGAAATTGCCTCTGGTTATTTCAGAATAACCTGTTTTGCTGGAACTGTGATAGCCGATCAGTGTAGCGTTGCACCTTTAATGCTTTTTCCCGCTGAAGTTGTTTTAGGGTGTCGATAACAGTCTTGAACCCTTTCTTTTCTATTTGGTATTTGGCATCAAGATATGCCCTTTCAGGTTTTTTTTAGCATTTTCAATTGCCCTTCGGACCATTCTTCTAAACGACTCAGATTTTTACCACTTGAAGAAGAGGAAACTCACCAATGTTGGAATAAAATCTGGGGGCAAGAAGTTTCCCATAACCACGCTGCTGAGTGGATTAATTCCGTGAGAACCGAAATCCATCTCCCGGGGGCTCCACGACAGGGCCATTTGCGCATAACAGCAGAAGATGTAATTGCACAGGTATCAAAACTGCCAAAATCTTCCACATTTTAATATCACCTTCAATTCTCCGCTTCCACCATGGCTCTTTCTGTCCGCCTGCTTTCCTCTCTTTCTTTCCAAACATTTCATCTACTAGAATTGAAGCGGATATGATCTAGTCCTTTGCTTGCGTTAGATCTGTTGTTAGAATGTTTTTCAGAATCTCATTAACCATTTGGGTCGCGCGTTTCACTTTGTTACGCAGTCGAGGCTTCTCAAATTCACTGGTTTGGTCACTATTCTTTTAACTATTATACCCTCGAGTCTTATCATGAGGTCTTTCTGTTCCTAGGTCAGGTTCTTTTCTAATACAGGGTTCCCAGTATTGAAATTTACAGAAAAACAAAAGACGAAGACAGGTCTATAAACAACAAGCGGGTGCATTAGTTTAACGCCCGAGAAGGTTAGAAAGTCTTTTATGTTTGGAGGCTATGTTCTTCAACTGAAAGGAATATGAGGAAATAAACACGGAGACAGAGAAAGAGTGGAAAAAAAAAATTGGAATTAGTGGTCAATCATGGCGGCTGATAAATACACACACACA
>NC_068987.1:84951038-84953582 GCF_001194135.2 Octopus bimaculoides
ATATATATATATATATATAAGCAAGTGCTGAATAGGACAAACAAAATGAACGAATTTATCGATTCCTCTCTGATGAACATCTCCGCTAACACAATAAGCACCATCACGAAGACGATAAATTTTCCCAGAAAGAATAACATGAACTTCAAGAAATATATTTTACAAATGACGGAATCTTATATGAAAACTTAATTAAACTGATGTCTTATATTAAAACTTAATTAAATTGTTGTGCTTCAGTATTGCACAACAAAGCATGAGAAAATAAAAGCTAAAAATCACATTGCATTCAATATTTAAATTTTTACATTCCAGTCTGAATTGAAATCCTTCAAGAAGGGCTTCCTTGTTCATTCATGCGAATATTCATTCAATTATATCCTTCCCTAATATCATTCATAATATAACATATGAAATTCTCGAAACATATAATTGTTTATTTTGCGTAAGTTTTATAAGTGCACGTTGGTAGAAATATATAAAAGCAATAGATGTACCGCTTGTCTTTCCTATATATATTAATGAAACAAAACTCGAAATGTTTAATCAGGTGTCAAAACTCAAAACTACATAACTAATTTTGTTAAAACTGAAGATTATCGTACTTTAATCAAACAATAACTAGGAAATTGTGTGTGTTTGTGTGCGTGTGGGTAGGGATGCAGATGGCTAGCTAGATGGGGTGATAGATAGATAGATAGATAGACAGATAGAGAGAGAGAGAGAGAGAGAGAGACAAACAGACAGACAAACAGACAGACAGACAGACAGACAGACAGACAGAAGATAGATAGATAGATAGATAGATAGATAGATAGACTGATTGATAGATAGGTAGATAGAGAGACAAAATACCTGTGCTTTATGGATAGGAATGATATCTTGTGCTTTTATGTTTGTTTCAAACCCACCAGCGATAGAAACGCAGACTGGTTCAACTGCACAAATGAAGCAAGCTGCAGTATAATTTTGACGGTTACCTAAATCTTCTTCGAAGAGAACTTCCAACATATATGTCAAATTAATGTGATATTCTCAATGGAAAACTATACAAAGCTATCAGTGTAAAGTTATTAAAATGTCGGAATTAATCGAGATTTTAAAATTTTGTTAACGGGTAGGAAGGATATTGGGTTAGCCATGGAAGCAACACATCTGTTAATTTTGTTTGATATATGCCTCGAAGCACATAAAAAAAACCTTAATTCATCACAAACATAGTTAAAAGTTTAATATAGAATTAATTTAATACAGAATTATGGTTAAAGTGAAAATATGTAACGCGAAACTCAGTTGAAATCGTGACTCGTTTATAGTTACCTGTGATTTTGTCATATAAATTCGTTCATTTTCTGTTTTCTTTTTTCTTTCTTTTCTTTGTCCTGTTTCTTACGGACAGGAGGCGCAATGGCCAAGTGGTTAGGGCAGCGGAGTTTCGGTCATAAGATCGCGGTTTCGATTCCCAGACCGGGCGTTGTGAGTGTTTATTGAGCGAAAACACCTAAAGCTCCACGAGGCTCCGGCACGGGATGGTAGCGAACCCTGTTGTACTCTTCCACCACTTTCTCTTACTTCCTGTTTCTGTTGTGCCTGTAATTCAAAGGGTCAGCTTTGTCACACTGTGTCACGCTGAATCTCCCCGAGAACTACGTTAAGGGTACACGTGTCTGTGGAGTGCTCAGCCACTTGCACTTTAATTTCACGAGCAGGTTGTTCCGTTGATCGGATCAACTGGAACCCTCGACATCGTAAGCGACGGAGTGCCAACAGCTTACGGACAAGGTTAACAAATCAGAAAATGATATGTTCTCGTTTATTTTTCACGACTTCTTTCAAATTTTCCATTCGCTTGTAAATGTCTTGATTAAAGAAATAATCGTGTCTTGACGCTAAGAATTCAAGCCATATTTTCAGCTCAGCCTCCTTATTGAACGAAACGACTAATAGATCGCTGGAGAGCGAGTGAAAAAAACGAACGTGATAACCTAAATATACTATGTCGGGAAAATACGGTATGTGCGATAGAACAACTTACAAACAGCTCGTAATTAACATTTTTGGTCGAATTAGCGACGTGGAGGTGAGCGTTGTTGTACTGAAGAAGATGGCACTCCATTGCTCTGTATCTGTAAAGAGGTAAAATTCATTCAAAGTTGTAAAACGTTAAACAAAATTTATAGAGAAAGATGAAAGTTGAAAGAAACAACCATAAAATCTATGATAAGTGCAGGTGTAGCAGCAGTGTGGTGAGAAGCTTGCTCCGCAACCACATTAATCTCTTGTTCAGAGACCTGCTGAAGGCACACACTCACACACATATGTATATATATATGTATATATCATGATTGACCGCCAGCTCCAAAAGTTTTTTATTCTCTTTCACTATATTTCCTCATGTTCCTTTCTGTTGAAGAGCATAGACTCGAAACATAAAAGACTTTCTCACTTCCCGAGCGTCAAATTAATACACTTGCTTGTTGTTTTTACATCTGTCTTCGCCTTTTGCTTTTGTGTAAATTTCAACTATATATATGTGTATATATA
>NC_068987.1:84953748-84955015 GCF_001194135.2 Octopus bimaculoides
TATATATATATATATGTATGTATATATATATATATATATACATTTATATAAAGAGAAATAGATAGATATCGATATAATTTTGGGACTAATGAGTATATGTCAGTTAGTGTGTTGAGTAAAGCACGTTCGTAGTTTGGGCCACCTGGTGTCATCCACTGTTAGAGTATATTTACGCTGGATCTACTTCAGGGATTCCGCAGTGAAGAAAACAGAAGACAGATTTGGTACTAGATTTTATTCCGTATAAAGACTAAGGCCAAATTCATTTTCCGCTTCCTTCTTTCGAAATGTTATCATTATTATTATTATCATTATTATTATTATTATTATTATTATTATTATTATTATTATTATTATTATTAATATTATTATTATTATTGTGTGTGTGTGTATGTGTGTGCGTGCGTGTGTGCGTGCGTGTGTGTGTGTGTGTGTGTGTGTGCATGTTTGTTCCCCACAACCGCTTGACGGCCGGTTATATTTTGTCCACGTCCTCGTAAGTTAACGGTTCGGCAAAAGCGGTTGATAGAATAAGTACCAAGTGGTGCCCTAGTATGGCCGAAGTCTAACGACCGAAACACTGTGAACGATAAGACAGAAATATTTTGCGTATTAATTATAACATTTTGAAAGAAACGAAAGAATTTATCTGACAGCCCAACACATAAAACCTGTCTGAAGATTTCGTACACTCACCGCATTTGCTACATGACACCCATTTAAAAGCGAACGAATATTATTCTTAACGTAGAACTCTACCCAGATTTATCAATAAAACAACATTATCTACAACAAACAGTAAATAAATAACAAGAGATCTCATCTCAGAAACCTGGGTCAATAAAAAAGAAGTATCTTTCTGATTTTATTTCTCAACTCACTTAAGATTCGTTTTTTATTTTTCATTAATATCTTAATAAGTTGAAATTTAATATCTTGTTTATTGCTAGTATGTCTTTCTTTTTTCTGTGCGTATATTTATTTCACACTGTTTTATTTTTATCTTTTTTCTTGTGAAATATATACATATATTTGGTAAGAAGGGAAAATGAAATGAGACCGAGAGATGATATTGCAATGTAAGTCGTAGAATCAGTGAAGCATTGTAGTTTCCGTAGAATGGACAGCTACTGCAGCCAGTCCTAATGGAAAATAATGTTTTCTGAGAAATAAAATAATAGACACATAAGCGCTTATGCACGCACACACACACACACACACACACACACACACACACACACACACACACACACACACACACACACAC
>NC_068987.1:84955102-84956184 GCF_001194135.2 Octopus bimaculoides
TATATATATATATATATATATATATATATATATGTACGTGTACATACACATTTACTAAAGGAAGTAACTCACTAGGCGACTGTCTCAGAAATAAATGTGTGACTAATGAGAATCGATCTCCGAGCTGGCAAAAATCAGTACAGCTGCAGGCGTACATCACTTAACGGAACTGAAAACAATTAGCCAACATCTATCTTTTATCAACTTTCTCTCTCCTTTATAAAATCTCGGGCTATTTTTCTTATCTTTAAATCAAGCCCTGATATAATATTATCTTCATGTTTTTCTCTGTCTATTATTTTTACATTTATTTTCATCTTTCCTCTATTGAACTTCTTTTTCTTCGGAATGGTTTTAGTCACTAAATCATGGACTTGATAATGATAATGTCTTTATCAAATTCTTGGAGCTGGATAGTAAAGATCATAGTTCTTCATTTTATGCAAATTAATTCTTTAAGATATTCCAGGACGATTTAATTATTACTCTTACCATTTGTGCTTGTCAATATTTCTCCCCCGTTTGGTTCCATTACGCCTAAAACAGTAATAAAAAAGAAATTGTTGAAAGAAGGACGCAGACTGATAACAAAGCTGACTTATAAATTAAAGTAATGGATTTAGATTAAATGCTGTTGACATTATTTTTTATACATATAAATAATCAAAATAATCCAACTAAATAGACAAATAAACAAACAAATTAATTAAAAAAAGAAATTTGTGCAAAATTTGATACGTTAACAGTAAGTTGAATTACACTTCCACGAAATCTCCCTTGACCGTATAAATATATCTTTAATTATGGTCGTCCTCCACGGTGCTATTACCATCATCACTAATGTCACCCCTATCAACAATATTTCAATTGAATAAACAAATATAAATAAAATTAAGGGAGATAACACAACGATAGCAATTTTAATTTCCTATACATTCTCTGAGAGATAAAGCAGTGAAAACTGTGTGAAATATTCTGACGGTCAAATTATTGCTGTCACAGGTTCAGAAAGCTCAACAATAATAACAATAATAATGATAATGACGATGATGATGAGGATGATATATATATATATATATATA
>NC_068987.1:84957638-84958258 GCF_001194135.2 Octopus bimaculoides
TACACAAAGGGCTTCTTTCAGTTTCTGTCTACCAAATCTACTCACACACCTTTGGTCGGCTGCAGGCTATAGTAGAAGACACTTGCCTTAGGTGCTACGCAGTGGGGCTGAATCCGGAACCATGTGGTTGGGAAGAAAGCTTCTTACTACCCAGCCAATCCTGCGTCTATGTAAGGGATAATGTATTATCTTTTAGCTTTTACTTGTTTTCGTTATTTGACCTTGGCCATGCTGGAGCACAGACTTGTAGGGTTTTGGTCGGACAGATCGACTTCAGGATTTACATTTGAACTCTTATTCTAAAATAATATTTACTCTAGCTATTCCACCGAGGATGGCTTTGCCTTTCATCCTTTCGAGATCGATAGAAATAAGAACCAGTTGAACACTGGTGTCGATTATTTACATTATTTACATTTGACGGATATTTGTCCTCATCTTGTTTTAACACAACGTTTCGGCTGATACACCATCCAGCCTTCATCATGTGTCTTGGGGAAATTTCGAACTTGAGTTTTCAATCCTAAGGTATTTTTCGATGCTGTTATTATTATTATTATTATTATTATTATTATTATTATTATTATTATTATTATTATTATTATTATTATTATTATTAT
>NC_068987.1:84959784-84962156 GCF_001194135.2 Octopus bimaculoides
ACAGCCTGCTTGTGAAATTAACGTGCAAGTGGTTGAGCACTCCACAGACACGTGTACACTTAACGTAGTTCTCGGGGAGATTCAGCGTGGCACAGAGTGTGACAAGACTGACCCTTTGAATTACAGGCACAACAGAAACAGGAGGTAAGAGCGAGAGAAATTTGTGGTGAAAGAGTACAGCAGGGTTCGCCACCATCCCCTGCCGGAGCCTCGTGGAGCTTTAGGTGTTTTCGCTCAATAAACACTCACAACGCCCGGTCTGAGAATCGAAGCCCAGATCCTATGACCACGATTCCGCTGCACTAACCACTGGGCCATTGCGCTTCTACAGTTATAATAATATATGATATTTACTCCACGAGCATTTCAGGAATGGATAAGCTGATGCTATATATCAAAACTGTAGGAAGTTCACATTGTTTCCGAAATGTTTTATTAAACAAAGAGACGGGTGTGTATTTATCTAAGTCTGCTGATTGTCAATTTAATTTGGAAATGCATTCACAAGCATTTTTGTGTCATATTTCTAAAATTCCTGGTAATAGCTCTCAGACAGTCCATGAAAATAATCATTATGTTTTGGAAATATAATTATTATGAAAATAATTTTGTGTGTGCAAACAACATTAAGACAGGAGACAATGGTTGGAATGGGGGCGGGATTGTTTAGGGAAGATATTTGGGCGGTCTAAAATTTGGAGGATTCCGTATTTATATAGGTTAAGCAGTGAAGGACTATATGAATTTGCCAACTTTGAGTGATGATGAGTGGCGTGTCGGGCGCAAAGAAACGGAGGAAGCCTGGAAGTCTTTAACTGTATTGGCGAGACCGAGTGTGTTGATTCTTGACTGGAGGACCTTGTAACAATGCTGAGTAGAAAGAATAGAGAGGAGAAAAATAATTGTCTTAGAGTGTTGGAAATATATTACTAAAGATATTTCGACTAATGAGTACGACACGAGGGGCTGGCGTGATACTGGTTTGACTCAAGGCAATTGTTTATGAACTCAACCATTAAATTTCAACAAACTCTCATATTTGCCTCTCCCTCACACACACATGCGTATGTATGTATACATACACATGCATATATCTATACATATAAAAGTGTAAGCACACATACGTATACACACACACACACACACACACATATATATATATATATATATATATATATATAATAATCGTGCATATGATTATAACAAAATATGTATCTGTGTGTGTGTGTGTGTGTATATATATACACATATATACATATACGTATATATGCATATATTTACTATATAATGTATATCTCGCTATGTGTATGTGTGTGTGGGTTTATAATATACAATATATGTGCGTATGTGAGGCGCGAGCTGACAGAATCGTTAGCACGCTAGGTGAAGAGCTTAGCGGTATTACGTTCTGAGTTCAAATTCGGCCGAGATCAAATTTGCCTTTCATCCTTTGGGAGTCGATAAATTAAATACCAGTTGCGTACTGGGGTCGATCGAATCCCCCGAAATTTCCGATGTTGTGCCTAGAGTAGGAAAGAATATATGTGTGTATGTGTGTGTGCATGTGTGTGCGTATACATACGTACATACAGATATACATACATTTATACTTACGTGCACATGTATAAATGTGTTTGTTTGTGTGTGTCCAACATTTTATTCCTAGTGTTTTCTATATTTAACGAAATACTCCTTAATAATTCTGTTAGGAATCGATTTTCGCACAAGAATTAAGGTACATGAAGTAGAAGTCCTCGTTATAATCGGGCTCGAATTTTAAATTTTTCCTATCAGACGACATGACTGCTCTATTTATTTTGACCTCTGTTTGACCAATACTTCAAAACTAGATTTTGGGAAACAAAAACTGTGCAGACACTCGTTACATAAAATGCAAGTGCGTGTGTTGACTTCTGTTTTTTTTTTTTTGTTTAGTTATACATTTTCAGGTGTAAAACTGGTATAGTGTGAGTTATAATTTTGGATTCGATAAAATATGTATCGATAAGAACCAGACAGAAATAAATAAATAAATGGGGTCGATGTAATCGACTAAAACTCTGTATATCATTAACCCGGCATTAAGATGTGATCGAGGACGGAAGGCGTTCCAGAAGTGGCCATGCTGTCTTTCTCGTTGACATTATGCGTCATTCTCTTTTACATTTTTTTATGACTGCGGCTATGCTACAGCACTGCCTTTGGTCGAACACATCAACCGCAGGACTCATTCTTCGTAAGCCTAGTACTTATTCTATCGGTCTCTTTGGCTGAACCGCTATTTTGCGGGGACGTAAACATACCGACGTCGGTTGTCAACCGATGGTGGGGGGAAAAACATAGACACATAAACATATACATCTATATATATA
>NC_068987.1:84962768-84967190 GCF_001194135.2 Octopus bimaculoides
TCACACACGACGGGCTTCTTTCAGTTTCCGTCTACCAAATCCACTCAGAAGGTCTTAGTCAGCCCGAGGCTATAGTAGAAGAAATTTACCCAAGTTATAATGCAGTGGGACTGAAGCCGGAGCCATGTGGTTGGTAAGCAAGCTACTTACTATACAGCCATGCCTGCGCCTATTAGATTAATTAGAAAATCTATTTCGGCACCAGTCATTAGAATGAACTTTCTACCCCACAGAATCAAAGATTATTTGAAATTTTTTTTTGTTTGTGTGTTTTACGAATGAAGTTAACGAATTGACAAGCAGTCTGCGTTTTATCTGCGCATGCGTGTATATCTGCTATGAAAATTCTTTCTAGCTCCATCTCGTTGAAAAGGCAGTGCTTCCCTGCTTCCTCGATATGGTGAATATAGCAGCCGAATTTTGATGAATTTATGTCAGACTATGATAAAACATGCGGAGATAGATTGTGTTATTAAACTTAGACACGTGATGCCAATGAAAGACACAGAATGGTCAGAAAGGGAACGTCTTTCATCATACTTCTCAACAATTGCTGAACCGGATCTTAGCAATAACAACAAATGCTGAAGGATACAAAAAAATTACGTGTTGGAACAATGGTTTGTGTTTGTTTATTTGTTGTTTTTTTTTTTTTTTTTTACTTTCATTTCTAAAATACATGAACCAAATGTTTCGCATGTTACGCATGTTCTTACTGTTTGGTTAACTAAACCTGGTAAAATGATTTGCCTTTGTATCGTTACGGACTGTCTTCTACTCTGCCATCGTTCTTTTGTGTGAATCACATACATTTTTAAAATTTATACCAATATACTTAAATTTCAGTGGATCATATCATGTTCCCCAACCACGTAATTCTCGGTTTCTACGGTATAATCTTTTATTCTTGCATTCTGTTGCCTGGCTTTTGTTATTACGTCCATCTGCCAAACCGGTCTTTTGTATTCCTCTTTTCTGTAACCCTAAATTCCGAATAAAACGCCCAAAATGGCTACAGCAAAAGCAGACCCCCCACAAACACACCATAAACAGATACACACAAAAGCATACAAACACACACAGACATACACACACACACACAAACACACACACACACACACACACACACACAGACGCAACAAAATAATAAAAAAAAAGATGTAAACAATAAGGTGGTTCAACTTTCGATACAGATTTATTTGAAACCCGAACGTTTCGTTGGATTATTGAAAGCAAGACCTTAAGAATAGAATGGGTCGGGACAAACTCCCTGAATAAACTTTGTAGAGGGAAGTAATGCCACGACCAAGCACGTCGATGCAGTCAACCTATTGTCAACTACAAGTAATGCTATCTCTGAATCCACTGCCATCAGTCAACGTCTTTAATCCTGCTTAAACATGCTAGAGTCACGTATCACTCCTGCATCTTACAACAATTCATTAGCCTCGGTATCCTCCCACAGTCAAATATGCGCTTCCTTCTTAAGAACTAATATTTCACTCTAAATTTTCTGCCCCGTAATCTGGCTGCATTCCCAACTAAGTAATTGGTTGTGAACTTAAAGGATTTTTTAAAATAAAATACTTTTTAGTTTTTTTACGCATTTATAATACTCTTTTCTTCTCTAGGCACAAGGCTCAAAATTTTGGGGGAGGGGGTAAGTCGATTAGATCGACCCCAGTACGCAACTGGTACTTAATCTATCGACCCCGAAAGGATAAAAGGCAAAGTCGACCTCGGTAGAATTCGAACTCAGAACATAAAGACAGACGATATACCACCAAGCATTTCTCCCGGCGTGCGAGCATTTGTGCCAGCTCGCCGCCTTGCGCATCTGTAATATTATAATAGAAAATAGCAACTCTTCTTATATTTTTGCTTGTATAGATTTTTATAAACGTTTGCAAGGTGAGGACTGGTATTACTAGTTGAAACAATTTATATTTATTCTGTTAACTCTATTATCATCAGCAATACTACAGTCTATATCTCTGTTTAGTATATTTAAGAGAAGTGGATAATCTATCCGTAAGAGCCTTCAAGTATTAATACCAATAATGTCTTTCAATTTTTATCTGTTTCAGTCATAAGACTGTAATCATGCTGGGGCACCGCCTTGAGGAATTTTAGTGAAATGAAACGAGCCTAGTATTTCTTAAAAGCCTGGTGCTTATTCTATCCATCTCTTCTGCCGAACCACTAAGTTACAGCGACGTAATCACGGCAACACCAGTTGTCAAGCGGTGTTGGAGACAAACGCAGACACAAACGCACACACACATACACATACACACACATACATACATATGCATATATATATATATATATATATATATATGCACGAAGGTTTTCTTTCGGTTTCCGTCTAACATATATCCATTCACAAAGCTTTTGGTCAGCCTGAAGCTATTGTAGAAGACACTTGTTTTGGGTGACCCCCACCTTCCAGTAGAACTGAACCGGGAATCACATGGTTGGGATGTAAACGTTTTACCCCCACAGCTAAGCCTTTGTATATATTTGCAGAATTTGAATCCTAAATTATACCAGAAACAAAAAAACGTTGCGTTAAGAATTGATTACAGCCATAAATGCATGTGTACACATAAGTAAATATACGCATATATGCAAGCACACATCTATGCGTTTTGTGTGTGTTTCACTGTGTGTATTAATGTCTCATGATTAAGGTGGCCAGCTGTCAGAATCGTTAGCACGCCGGACGAAATGCTTGGCGGTATTTCTCCCGTCGCTAGGTTTTGAGCTCAAATTCCGCCGAGGTCGACTTTACCTTTCTTCCTTTCGGGGTCGATAAATTAAGTACCAGTTGAGTACTGGGGTCGATGTAATCGACTATCCCCCTCACCCACATCTCAGGCCTTGTGCCTATAATAGAAGGGATTAACGTCTCATAATTCCGTACAACATTAAAGCGCTGCACAAACACGAACGCACATACACACGCATGTATCATCTTATATTCTATGTTTTCTTTTAAAATTCTTTGTCTGGTTTCAGTCAATGGATACGAGACATACTGGACCAGATCACCTTAAATGTATAATAACATACAGGTTTATAAAGACAATCGTGTAATGCTTCCTGGTGATACAGTCAGCGATTAAGGGATTGTCAAAATATCGCTTAGAACGTTATTCATACACACGTGTACGTGTGTGTGTATGTATGTATGCATGCATGCATGTATGTATATATAGATGCACACACACACACATGTATAGACGTGTGTATAGATACAAATATACACCAGCAGCTCTCAACTCAAGTGTCCTTCTGGTGACCCTCAAGCATCATTCTGGTGGCTCGCGAAGTTCTGTCCTCTATAAATATAAATTTTCCTTAATTGACTTGTGTTTTTTTTTTTTTATTTTGTGCGGTCCCCTATAAAACAATCTAGGTGTCGGTGCATTTACGTTCCCGTAACTTAGCGGTTCGGCAAAAGAAACCGATAAATTAAGTACTAGCTTACAAAGAATAAGGCTTGGGGTTGATATGTTCAACTAAAAACCCTTTAAGGCGGTGCCACATCATGGCCCAAGCCAAATGACCTGTGTATATATATTTCATTAAACATTTAATTCGAGACCATAATTTATGGCGCGAAAATTTTGGACAAGTCGCATGTTTAACCATGTGTACATTAACGAAAGTTCCGGTGAATCGACCAAAATTGCATCAAGTTATTTATTCTGCCCGAGTTACCCACGCACCATCTCTCCTCACTATACTATCGGAATCCACTGAACCAGTGATTGGTGCGTTAAAAATCTATAACAAATCAAATTATATTTTTCAGTTTTTCACAAAAATACATGATATGTTTTAAAAACTAATATAATAGAATGTAACTGAAGAGTTTGGTAAAGTTGTCACTGATATAACCTATATTTGTCTTAGAATTATCAATTAGTTCCATTCAAGTAGTTTGGCAGATCTCTGTTCTTGATTTATGAGCATTTGTTTAGAAAAGAATTACATTGAATGTAACAGACTTGCTTTAATAGAGATTTTATGACAAATCTAGAAGTACATATATAGTAGTTTGGTTGTAGGTATTTAGAACTGTTTAGTCTAGAATGATAGATTATTTATGTGGAACAAACAAGTGTCTACTAATTGAATTGCTTTAGCACGCAAAATTTTACGAGTTTTTCTAGTAAAATATATGTATGTATGTAGGTATGTATGTATGTATATATACACACACACATATTTATATATATATATATGTGTGTGTGTGTGTGTATATGGGTGTATATATATATATGTGTATATGTATATATGTATGTATATATATATAATTATCTATTTATCTATCTATACGTAGATAGCCAGACAATGTGCGTGTACGAATGCACGTATAAGTGTGTATATATATATATATATATATATATATAT
>NC_068987.1:84967460-84968508 GCF_001194135.2 Octopus bimaculoides
CTCTCTCTCTCTCTCTCTCTCTCTCTCTCTCTCTCTCTCTCTCTCTCTCTCGCTTCCTTATGCACGCACACTCACACTCACACTCACACACACACACGCACACACGATATATATATAATATATATATTCTCCGCGTCGTCCAGATGATGTACCGCTCGCGGCGGTGGTGGAGAGAGTAGGGCTTCAAGGCTTTAAGGCGGTCCCAGTCATCGAGATCAGTCATGCCTTCAATTCGTTTAATGCGTTTTGTTTTGTATGAGGAAACCACAAGGGGCAGCAGTATTCGAGGTGTGGCCGTACAAAGGAGGAGAAAAGTGAAATGACGACACCTTGTTCTCTGGACCGGGAGGTTCTTAAGATCCAGGAGCTCATCCTACGAGTTATATCGACCTTATTGTTGATGTGGGCACTCCAGCTGAGATTGTTATCAACAATTACACCAAGGTTTCTGATATTATTGGATGACGGAAGAGAGTACGGCTGTTTTAGTATAGACTTTCTTCCAAAATGCATCAGCTCAAATTTTCCCACGTTCAGGTGCATTTTGTTTTTGTCTGCCCATTGACTCACAGCATATAGATCAGACTGGAGTTGAGTTCGGTCTTCTTCTTCATTGAGGATTTGCTGGAGCTTAGTCTCATCAGCGAATGTTTTCACTGGAGAGGTCATTTTTGTAAATTATAAAGAGGAGCGGCCCCAAGACAGTCTCCTGGTGAATTTTGCAGGGGCTTGAGTGGACTCCATCGACCACAACTACTTGTGTTCTATTCTCCAGGAAATACTTAATCCAGTGTAGAAGTTTTCCGCGGATTCCAACATTTGCTAATTTTGAGAGTAAGATATTATGGTCAACACTGTCGAACACTTTACTGAAGTATATATACTGAATCGCTTATTGACTATAGGTATATATATATTCTATACAAGAAAAATTTCGAGCGCACCCTAACGCTGTAAGAGCAGCAGTGACGGAATGAAGTTGCCAGCAAGCGGCTACGTGAATCGAACCTGTACATTTCAGATACCGATAAATATATATATATATATA
>NC_068987.1:84970385-84973735 GCF_001194135.2 Octopus bimaculoides
ACAAATATATATACATACATATATATATATATATACATACACACAACAAATACACACACACATATATATATACAACTGTATTATATACCCAGACAGATGGAATTCGTTACACCACATATTTTTAACAATAATCGTATTGCTCATATATGAAGTGTGTTTAGACAGTAGCTGAAAATTCGAGAAATTGAAATAAAAGAGGCGCATTCAGACACATGTTAGCAAGAACATAACAGAAATCAGACATCGACTATGTCTCCTTTACCAAATAAATTTGTAGTTTTATTTCACACCATTCTCCAGTGTTAAACAAATTTAATTAAACCTAGATCGCTGACAACTGCACGGAGAAGTTGAAGACAGACGTTTAGCAAGCGTGTGTCATTGATCTGACAGAATCTATTAGGAATAAAATACGCAGTAGCCAGAAGAAGGCTAAATCTGTTTGCGTTGCAAAATAAAAATAATTTTTACAGCGATTTAGGAAAGAGGCATGTGACGAAGTTGTGTAAGCGTATGTCTGAGTTGAATGTTTTTCGAAGAATTGTGCATTGTAAATTCTATTTTATTTAGTTGTTTGTTTATTTATTTATTTATTTATTTATTTATTTATTTTCTCTTTTTTCGAACCTAATTGCCTTCAAACCAATTTCCCCTTTTTTTTCTCTTTGTCATTGCATTGAGTTCTAACTCTGTAAGGGTGAACTTTGCATTTAATCATTACATGAATGACAGAATAAACGAGAGACTTATAATGGGATTGATTAAATCACATAAACATCACCACCCTGGGGTAGTGATCTCTCGCATATTTCAAACGAACATAAAATTCTTGTTATAAAAGGTAAATTTGATGGTGAATCTATTTGCAATAACTGGCAATTCAATTTCTTTATATGTTGGCAAATATTCCACAAAAATTCTACAAATGTTCGTCAAATTGGTTGCAGTTCATTTACTTGACGATTTGACGCAACTCTTTGATTAAGTGTCACCAATAACCGATTAATGTTATTGGCCCTGAAATGCAAATGTGACCTCGATGGAATTTCAGATCAAACCATTAATAGTCTTGGTTAAATACTGCAACGAATAAAATATATTGCTCAATAAATTTTGCTACGTATGTTTTCTTTTTTTTTTTTTTTAAGTAAGACAACGGAACAGCTGCAGAATTTTGCAGTACTATTCTGAATGGTGTTCTCTGCTATGACATAGTTATTTCTGTTCCAAGTAATTATGCTAACGCCACTGTAACATATGAGTGGAATCAAATGCTGCATTGTATGTGTGGTTAGGACGGAATGAACACTACCTAAAAGTTCTTATATTATTCTTGCTTGTAGTTATGTGTTCTCAATTTTTTTAATGAAAAAGTTTTTTTATCTAAAATTTTGACCCACATAGAATTTCACCTTTAGGGTTTATCGAAGTAATTGTTCTGACATAAGATGAAAGATAATTCTGTTCCAATGTTAAAGGGTGACAAATCATAAAGCTTACATCGGATTTATCGCATTTAGTGTACCTTCTATGTTACACAACATAAATATCGTAAAAATGAGTTGGGATATCCAGAACCCAGACACTTTGTTTGCATATATAAGATGATTAAGTGGATTACACGCTACATACCTTACTTCCCAGTACTGCTGCAAACAGCGGATATGCGCTAGAACGTTAGAATATAATGCGCATGCACACAGAGGCTAAGGTCAATCTGGGCGAAGTGGTTTCATTTTGCGAACTTTAGCTTCGTTATTATGGCAACAATTCGGACGCTTATTGATCAGACTGCGTATATATATGTGTGTGTATGTATGTGTGTATGTATGTATATATGTGTCCGAACATAACTAATTGCTTTCCTTGAAGGGAAGGACATGCTGACTGACACCCAGCACGGTTTCCGACCAAGCAGAAGTACTAAAACTGGGTGTAAAAGCAGCTGCTCAACGACTCGGACACGGACCTGAGATATCTCGACTTCACAGAAGCCTTTGAGAGAGTCGACTATGATATATATTTTTTTGTTGCCCACAGGGGGGTAAACACAAAGCGGCAAACAAAGGGATTAAGTCGATTACATCGACCTCAGTGCGTGACTGGTACTTATTTAATCGACCCCGAAAGGAGGAAAGGCAAAGTCGACCTCGGCGGAATTTGAACTCAGAACGTAACGGCAGACAAAATACCGCAAAGTATTTCGCCTGGCGTGCTAACGATTCTGCCCGCCGCCTTATCTGCTAGCTACCTATGCCACAATGTTTTTCCTCACGCGTAATATTATACACGGGAAAATTTTGATTAATTGGCGTTGTCTTTGCAATTAGTAATCAAATTTTCCTTTGTACTTGTTTCGAATCTACAAACAAGATTTAGGAATAGTTCTATTAAAATTTGTCAAGAAAATTTTTTTTTAATCTTTCAAATTTAGTATACATTTTAATTTATCATTTCACACCGTGGGGAAAACACTGGACTATTCCGGTCTTATTAAACCTTCTTAACCAAATATATTCTTTTCTATGTGCACTGGATGACGATATAAATATGTACAACATTATAGGGTATGTATAGATGCAGAATATTAATATCAACAGTGCACCTTAAGCGAAAGGTCTTCATTATAAATATAACAATCTATATGGGTGTAAATATAAAAATCGAGTTTGGTCTCGCATACCTAATTTGTCGGGTTAAAAAATATATATGCGTGTGTGTGTGTGTGTGCGCGCGCGTGTGTATAAGTGTGTGTATACATATATATAGTGGTAGATAGATAGATAGATAGATAGATAGACAGACAGACAGACATATAGATAGATAGATAGATAGAGATACCTATATGCACACACACACATATACATATATACATATACGTATATTTATAAATGTATCTATATGTATATATATATAGATATATCTCTGTATCTATGTGTATATACACATATATATACATACACACAGACTAACAAACATGCACATATATATATATATAAATATATGTATGTATATATATATATATATATATATATATATATATATATATATATATATATATATATATATATATATGGATACCTATTTTATTAAATATATATAAGTATATTAGCATGCGTGTGTGTGCCTGTCTGTTTGTGAAATTGCAAATGCGTGTGTATTTATATATACGTGTGTGTGTGTGTGTGTGTGTGCTGGCGTGTGCACTCATTCACACATTCATATGCATATATACAAATATATACATACGTATATCACGCACACACTCACAAACGCACACACACGAATGCAAATTTGTGTGTATCTTGCCTTAAGAATTTAAACTTTTTAATCTGACACCATCCCACCTC
>NC_068987.1:84974211-84974673 GCF_001194135.2 Octopus bimaculoides
TATATATATATATATATATATGTATATATATAATATATATATATATGTGTGTGTGTGTGTATGCATGTATGCATGTATGCATGTATGTATGCATGTATGTATGAAAGGGTGTGTATGTGTGTATGTGTGTACCGTACGCTGTTGCACATTTCGCATGTGAAATAACTTCAATGAACTGACAGCAAATTGCTCACACACCCATTTCGTACAATCATCTGCTAATGGAAGAAATAGCATTATTATTATTATTATTATTTTTATTATTATTATTATTATCATTATTATTATTGTGCCCATCATCATCATTTGTAAGTATGTATATACCATGCCTATACAGTTTTACTTATTTCAAGAGATGTTGATGCCGCAAATTTATGTAACTTTTGGAAACTGTATTCAATTACATTGTACACCTTAAGTATGAATACATTTCAGTTATTTTAAAGTTGACGGCAACACAAT
>NC_068987.1:84974973-84980934 GCF_001194135.2 Octopus bimaculoides
GTGTGTGTATGTGTGTTTGTATGTATATATGTATCAAGGTTGGCAGTATCGTATGCAGAGGTCACACCTATACGTTGAATCCGGTCTGTTGGCTGTCATTTCTTTTCTGCGAGCTCGGTTTTCAGCTGTTACCACCCTCAAACTCTCTTTGCAGGTCTGCAGTTGCTTGTGAAGAGTGCCTCTTCAGCATCCGACAGGCAGACTATTAGTCACAGCACCACTTAACAAACAAAATAAGACCTTCAAGAAAGAGACCAGCTCTAAAACTGGGATGTTGGAATGTCCGGTCAACAATGATGCCCGGTTTTTCCCAAGACCTGCAGGATGTCCGTGACGCCAGAAAAACAGCTGTCATCAATGACGAGCTCAAAAGACTGAATATCGGCATTGCCACCCTGCAAGAAACACGGCTAGCTGGGGCAGGAACACTGAAGGAGAAGGACTACACATCCTTCTGGCAAGGGAAGAACTTTGACGAGCCGAGAGTGCATGGAGTGAGCTTTGCAGTAAGGAACAGCTTGCTGAATATGATAGAACCAAACAGTGGTGGCTCTGTGCGACTCCTAACACTCCGCTTTAACACCAATGAAGACCCCGTCAACCTCGTCAGTGTGTACGCTCCAACGCTGTCCGCAACTTCGGACACCAAGGATGAGTTCTACGAGAACTTTGCATCTACCGCCAGGAATATACCAAGAGCTGAACAGCTTCTTCTCCTGGGCGACTTCAACGCTAGAGTGGGTGCAGACAATGACTCGTGGCCCTCTTGCGTTGATTCGTTTGGAGTGGGAAAACTCAATATCATCGGTCAGCGACTGCTCGAACTTTGTGCCGTTCCCAACCTGTGCATCGCCAACTCCTTCTTCAAAACGAAACCCGAACATAAGGTCTCCTGGAGAAACCCACGCTCAAAGCACTGGCACCAACTAGATCTGATTGTGGTCTGGTGTGCTGCCATAAAAAACGTTCTCCATACGACGCTCTTACCACAGTGCGGACTGCGACACAGACCACTCCCTGATGTGCTGCAAGATCAGGCTGCAACCAAAAAGGTTCCACGGTGTAAAGAATCCGGGGGCCTCGCGCATTGACGTTAGCAAGATGACTGAGCTCGATCTTTTGCAACAGTTTGCAGAGGCCTTTGAAGAAGTATACGATGCATTGTAAGCCGGAGATACCGCCACAGAGAAGTGGGAAACTCTGCGAGATACCATCCACCGCACCGCCCTGGCAACTTTTGGGAAGAAAATCTCGAAGCCACATAACTGGTTTGACGCCATGTCGTTCGCGATGAACCCCGTCATTGAGGCCAAACGCGCTGCACTCGCAGAATACAAGCGGTCACCCACTGAGAAAAACCTGCAGATTCTCAAGGCAGCCAGGAGCAATTTTCAGAACATTGCTAGGCGCTGCAATGGACAGAGCTCAACGAGAGGATTCAGACGACCGCTGCAACAGGCCACAACAGTCATGTACGATGGTATCAAGAAGGCACTGGGACAAACACAGAGCAAGAACGCCCCCTCAAATCCAACACCGGAGAAATCATTACCGACCAAGGCAGGCAGATGGAGAGATGGGTGGAGCACTACTCTGACCTCTACTCTAGAGAGTCAACAGTGACTCCTGCAGCCCTTGACGCCATCGAGTGCAGCGACAGTATTCCCCCAGGCCTCATCTAGCACTGCAAGTCTACCTTGCTACATCCCTTGCATGAGGTTCTCTGCCAGTGCTGGAAGGAGGGAAGCACGCCGCAAGACGTTAGGGACGCTAAAATCATCACTCTTTACAATAACAAAGGCGAAAGAAGTGACTGCAACAACTACAGGGGTATCTCCCTCCATAGCGTAGTTGGTAAAGTCTACGCTCGGGTACTGCTTAAATGTACAAATTCCCATGCATCATATTTCTACATCATGCAAGGCATTTAAACTCAGCATGACTGTTGTAATATTCCAACCTGTAGAAGGAAACTACTGAGACTGGAACAGAATTTTGTCCACCTGCCTGCACACTTAGCCGTTCTTATTCCCTGTATGATGCTATTTCCTTAAGGTTTCAGAAGACAACCGATTCCTTCAGAGCTCTTAAATCTCAAGTCGGGTCCCTACTGGGTAAGGTGTACCGTGCGTTTGTGATAACGTTGTTGTCTCGCTCACGTGAGACATGGGCCCTTTACATGTATCATGAAGGCTATACAGCAAAGAAATAATTCATTACATCGAAATTCAAGTCCACAAAGGAACTTCTGAGTTTCTGCACCTCACATTCGTCTAAGGTACACACATACGCACACAAACAAGTACACACACACACACACACACACACACACATATATATATATATATACACGTACGTACGTATGTATGTATATATGTGTGTGTGTCCGTGTGTACACTGTACTTTAATACTATGCGATGGTTGTAGACAAGCATCACCATCATACAGGCGATGGTGTGCTTTTCCAGTCGTCCGTGAATAACATGTCCGTTCACGGGAAATATTACCTTTCCTGGAAATAGTTTGAAGACTGGCGACAGTATGGTTTCCATATATAGACAAACCTCCCTCGGCAAATTCCAATTGACCAATGCAAGTATGGGGAAGTCGACGTTAAGTGATGATGATTATGATGATGATGATGATGATGATGATGTTGATTATCATGAAGATGTTAGTGGTGGTAGAGGTGGTGGGTTGAATTAGACTCAAGGGAATTTGTTTCACACAGATCGCAGCGCTATATTCTCCTGTAACACCAAGATTTGCTTATGGAGTTAAATTCCAATACTGAATTTTTTAATTCAGTTTGAATTCACAGACTGAATGTCATGAAATTTTAAACTAAAATATATACCAGCAGACATTTAATTTCCTAGCCGAACACTTAACCAACAGCCTAGTTGGCTCCAATACCCATATTTTTGCTTCCAAAACCCGTTGAGCGGAACCCAACCATGGGTCTTACATGTATACGCCTAAGAAACGTAATAAGTTTCAGTAACCCAAACATTTGATATATCTGGAATGCATGCCGACACTTGGACTATCAACACAGGGGGCTCTAATAATGCGGACACCTGACTCTTACTTATAAATAATAGTCGCCCTTATATCTTTATTAACCTATATTCACTCCCAAATCTGTGACGCCTGCACTTTGTATCGACAAAATTCACTTTTGACAAATCAGCTGAAATTTATATTTACATATCCACAGGCTGCGCAATCGACCAAACAACCGAGACCAGTTCCAACATTAAAAATTGTTGTAATCAAATAATTACGCCAGCGCTTCTCATCCGCGGCTCTTCGGGCCGCATGCAGTCCAAAGCACTCTTCCGGTGGCCCTCAACGGTTTTCTTTGCATAAAATATGTTTTTCTTTAATTTTGATATGTTTTATGTTTTGTTTTTTTCGGTGTGGCCCCCTAAAAAGTCCATGTTTGGGATCTGACCCGGATATCAAAGAGGCTGAGAGCCACTTATCAGGACACTTACAATATAAACTTCGACAGGCAGCTTGCTGGATTCGACCAAAGTACAGCCTGCGTTTGGTCAACATCAATTACGTGAATAGATTTAAGCGATCAGTCAGCTTTAATAATCCCCACTTTGGTTGCCACGCTTCCCTATACATCTTGTGTATATCAGGAATTCTGGGAGATTCAACAAGGATTAATTGATAGTCGTTTCATGAAGGCTCGTGGCTTAGTGTGTAGGGTGGTGCATTCACGATCGCGGAATTGTAGTTTCGAATTTTCGATCAGGCAGTGCGTTGCGATCTTGAGCAAGTCGCTTCGTTTCACGCTGCTCTGCGATCACTTCAACACATTCAACACAACGATTTTATGGAGGGAGTGAGCTGTGGAGGGGTGGCGGGACATGGCTGTGTGGTAAGAAGTTTGCTTTCCAGCCACATGGTTCCGGGTTCAGTCCCACTGCGTGACACCTTAGGAAAGTTTCGTCTCGGATCGACCGAAGGCGTATGAGTGTACTTATTAGCATTAGAGAGAAACTCAAAGAAGCCAGTCTTATACATACATATACATATACACACACACACACGCACACACACACACACGCACACACACACACACACATATAGATGCACATACATATACACATACATACGCATATACATATATATGTATATATGTGTGCGTGTATGTATGCGTTTGTGTGTGACTTTGTATCTGTTTTTGCCCCACCACCACCTCTACCACTTGACAACCGGCACTGCTGTATCTACGTTCGTATCACTTAGAAGTTCAGCAAAAGTGACCGATAGTATAAGAACCAGGCTTTACATATAATAAGGACCGGGGTCGATTCATTCGACTAAAGATTCTTCAACGCGTGCCCCAGCATGGCCGCAATCAAATGACAGAAACAATTAAAAGACACAAAAGAAAAGATAATGCACAGCATAAATATTTGATCACTATAAACAAATCTTTTGTGCAGCTTCTTCTGCAAGAAATTGCAGAAACTTCTTTCTCGTCCGATGAGAGACTTCTATCAATTAATATCAATTAATATCAATTAATAGACAGTAAGAAAAAGCTGGCGAGGTGGCAGAAAGGTTAGCACGCCAGGCGAAATGCTTAGCGGTATTTCGTCTGTCTTTACGTTCTGAGTTCAAATTCTACCACGGTCGACTTTACCTTTCTTTCTTTAGGGGTCGATAAATTAAGTACCAGTTGAGTACTGGGGGTTGGTCTAATCGATTGGCCCCTCTCTAAAAATTTGGGCCTTATACCTAGTGTAGAAAAGAATATTCAGTGAGGAATCCTTGAACTTCAATGGGCTCCATTTAACTTCCGGTATCATGTAAAATGATCCTATTTTTACGCTTTCGACTTCCCTTGTAAAGACCCCTCTCGTTTGGCTCTTTTAAAACGATACAAGGGAAGATAAAAAGGAATTTGGTATTCAGATAAGTTCCCTTACTTTCCAAATCCGTAATCCACTGGGGATTAACTTTCCCTTTCATGATTCCACGGTCGATAAAACTCTTTACCGCAGGTGTAGCTGTGTTCGATTGGAATGTCTATTAATTCTTCTTTGAATTAATAACCTTGTGTTAATTTTAAAAGATATTCTATTAATCATTACATAGAATGCTGAAGGTGGTGAGCTGGCAAAATCGTTAGCACAATGGAAGAAATGCTTAGCGGTAATTCGCCCGTCGCTACGTTCTGTGTTTAAATTCCACCGAAGTCGACTTTGCCTTTCATCCTTTCGGAATCGATTCGTCGATGTGCTTACCTCTGAGCCAACACATCGACGAATGAGCTTACAACGAATTTCCCAAATTCACAACGTTTCCACTATACAAAGACAATGCTAGCCAAAATGAACGTATTAGCAAGGAAATGTTTTTTTATAAGAAAATACCGACCAAGTCTAAATTCTCTAAACTGGCATCACTGAGACTTTCATATATATTTTCATATATTTATATGCGGATTGGCAAGTTATTCATAAGAAATAAACAAAGGGGATCGAAGAACCCGATTTCTATTAAAACCAAAGGGGGGAACAACTTCACCACCACGACTGCTCCTCCTCCTCCTCCTCCTACTCCTCCTCTTCCTACTACTACTACTACTATTATTATTATGATTATTGCTGCTGGATATTCGACGGCTACAACCACTCCTAGAACTCTTGACCACAGATAGTAGTAATCTACTATCACAGCGAGTTGGAATTACCATGCCTTCACAACGGAACGAAAGGGCCACGTGCGCATGCAAGAAATAACAGTAAACTATGAATGTCATTCTTAATTTTAATTTCAAATTTATTTTATTAATAGCCCTCTTCTCTTCTCACATATTTTATACTCATTTTTGATATGGTTTTTCAAAAAAACCGAAACATGTAATGTAAGTTAATTAAAACACCCAAAAAGATTTTTTTTTTAAGTGGCATTTTCATTTTTAATTATCGTTAA
>NC_068987.1:84981229-84982078 GCF_001194135.2 Octopus bimaculoides
ATATATATATATATATATATATAATCTGAAATGTAAAGTATTGTATATCTATCATGGCTGATCGTATCAATTGGTTTCGCGCAAGGAATACAATGGTGTGTTAGGTAACAAGCCGATTATATAACCTTACGTTCGTCAGAGTTAGCCGATACGGAAGGGACTATCGCGACTGCTCTCTATTGTCGCAGGTGGAAAACAGACCAACGAACATACCTATATATACCTACACCCATGGAAAAAAAATTATGCAATCGGCACCACAACATATATCCTAAACCCAATCCCCATAGGACCAGCATATATATCAACGCACACTCTCCCCACAAAAACTTCAAGATAACTCTTACCCAACCACGGTATATAACTCCTAACCTAATGCCATGGCCTTTTTTTCATTACACCACCTTTTTCACAGCAACCGCAAATCGGTTGTGTTAATCCATCTCCAACAACAGAGAGCAGTCACTATATTCCATTACATATCGGCAAACTCTGACGAGCGTAAGGGTGTATTATTGGATTGTTGCCTAAGACTCGATTGTATTCTTTACGTGAAACTGGTTGGTAAGACCAGCCGAGGTAGATAGATAATGCTGTACATTTCGGATAATATAGCCAATCTATTGACAGTCTATTTACGAGGCAATTTTCTCCCTGACTTATGGTCCCTTAGACCACTCACGCGTATATATGTATGTATGTATGTATATATATGAATATGTATGTGTGTGTGTATTGTTTTCGTTCTTGGAATCACCAAGCTCGCACGTACTTCTTTGCCCCTCCTGTACGTGCTTCACAGCGTTCAAGACATACACACTTCACGTCTGTCTGTACAGCCTTTTTGTT
>NC_068987.1:84982088-84982564 GCF_001194135.2 Octopus bimaculoides
CACACTTCACGTCTGTCTGTACAGCCTTTTTGTTTGTTTATTTCACCGTTTCGTTTTCCTGTCTTGTTTTCCGTCCACCACTACCCTCCACGAAAACAATTCAATTTGTGTTCGCGGGAAGAACCATTTTAACGATATGTACTGCCTTAATTCTTCGAAACTCCGGAGTTTTAATGGTGGCAGCTGATGAAGGGGATGTTTCTATGTGGCCTGCTTGTTTGTTGCACCTTGTTTACCATTTTGTCCTTGTTCTTTTGCCACGTCATGTACCCAGTTATGTATCTATATGTACATGTAGATGAACGTATATACATACATGTACATAGATATGCATATACTCATATATTGTTTGTATCACGACAGAACGCACGCGTTACCTTTATACAGTAAGTTTTAACTATTTTTCTAACGCGAGTCTCTCTATTTCTATCTCCCCCTCTCATTCTTCCCTCTACTGTTCTTCGCCTCTACCTGTC
>NC_068987.1:84984182-84985129 GCF_001194135.2 Octopus bimaculoides
GACTATCGCGGCTGTTACGTTCCAAACACACCGCGATCAGTGAAAATCCGCGAAGTTGAAACAGTGCTGTACTGTAGATGTTTTATATTTTTTAAATTTGTTTATACTTATTTTATTATAAATGCAAAACAACACCACGGAAGAACTGACGTAAGCTTAAATAAAAAAAACCGCTATAGGTGAACCGCGATATGGCGATGGATTACTGCATTTATGTATGTATGTATGTATGTATGTATGTATGGAAAAAGGCTTGTACTGACAAAAGCGTTGGCACCACAGGTAAAATGCTTAGTGGTACTTCGTCAGTCGTTAGGTTCTAAGTTAAAATTTCGCCGAAGTCGTCTTTGTCTTTCATCATTTCGTCCTTTCGGGGGTCGATAAACTGAGTACATAACGAACAGTGGGGTCGATTAAACTACTCGCTCCCAGAAATTGCTGGTCTTCTGCCACAATTTGAAACCGGTGTATGTACGCGAATTTATCTGTATACTTATATAAATCAATGTATGTATATATATATATTCTTTTATTCATTTATTTTATTTTTTCCGTCATTTGACTGTGGCCATGCTAGAACACCGCCTTTAGTCCAATATATCGACCCCCAGTCTTATTCTTTGTAAACCTAGCACTTATTTATCCGTATCCTTTGCCGGGCCGGTAGGTTACGGAGACGTAAACAAGCCATCATTTATCAAGCGATGGTGGGATGACAAACACACACACACAAACATACATACACACACACACATGGAGTGGCTGTGTGGTAAGTAACTTGCGTACCAACCACATGGTTCCGGGTTCAGTCCCACTGCGTGGCACCTTCGCCAAGTGTTTTCTACTGTAGCCTCGGGCCGACCAAAGTCATCTGAGTGGATTTGGTAGAGGAAACTGAAAGAAGCCCGTCGTATATTTGTATATATATATACATATATATATATATA
>NC_068987.1:84985756-84986666 GCF_001194135.2 Octopus bimaculoides
CTGTGTGGTAAGTAACTTGCGTACCAACCACATGGTTCCGGGTTCAGTCCCACTGCGTGGCACCTTCGCCAAGTGTTTTCTACTGTAGCCTCGGGCCGACCAAAGTCATCTGAGTGGATTTGGTAGAGGAAACTGAAAGAAGCCCGTCGTATATTTGTATATATATATACATATATATATTCATACCTATATGTGTGTATCAGTATACAAGCCTTTTGTATGTATACATGTAATTAAATGTGTGTGTGCTTGTTTCAATGTGAATCTGCGTGCATTGATGCTTTTTCGAATGTATTTCCGTAGGTATAGAGTTTTGTTAATACTTTTTTTTGCCCTGATATTTCTTTAACAAGACAATCTACACTGGATCCCTTTTCTTCTTCCCTAGAAAAAGGGAGCTTTGGAGCCATGGCTGGCATCAGCAGGTTGTCCGTTAAAGCAAACAAGACGCGCTGTGACGCTCCATACACTGAGCGCTCGGTTTTGTTTACACACACAACGCTGTTGAATATATGCTGACATTTCTGTCTGTCTCTATTTTCCACTCTGCACCCATCCCCCAATTTCTCTCCTTCCACCACTCTCATGTAGGCGTGTGTGTATGTATGTAAGTGTGTGTATATATATATATATATATATATATGTGTGTGTGTGTGTGTGTGTGTGTGTGTGTGTGTGTTTATGTATATGTATTTATACAGATACATATGTATATAAATATATACATATATATGTGTGTGTATTTACGTATTTGTGTGTGTGTGTGTATGCGTAGGTAGGTGTATAATATATTACAAGTTTACGCAAACGTGCGGATGTATATAAATTTGACATACATCACTTTTCACATGCTTGCCACTCCGAGCAAATTTTAATGTTTATTTAAGAGTACATGTACAATCACATTTGT
>NC_068987.1:84986726-84987245 GCF_001194135.2 Octopus bimaculoides
ATATATATATATATATATATATATACATCAAAATACGAAGGAGACGAGAAAGAAACAACAGTCTACATATACATATATATATATATGTGTGTGTGTGTGTGTGTGTGTGTGTGTGTGTGTGTGTGTGTGTAGGTGTGTGTATAGAAAGACACATCCACAAAAATTATGCACACATAGGCACATGCATACACACAAACATACATACATATTTACATACCAATATTGTATACTATATATATTTACCCACATATATTGTACTACGTGTGCAGGCACATATTCGTGTATATGCTTACGTCGTAGACTCCCAGGAATAGATGGATATATATGTATCTATTCTATATTTCTCAGACCTCTTCACTTTTATTTTGACAGAAGTTACTACATACATAACGAAATTACATGCAAAAATTTGCCATTTATTCATTCAAGCAGTATCACACAATCTGTCTCTCTGTCAGTCTCCCTCACCCTCTCTTTATCTGGCTTTCTCTCTCTCTCTCTCTCTCTCTCTCTCTCTCT
>NC_068987.1:84987877-84990206 GCF_001194135.2 Octopus bimaculoides
ACACACACACACACACACACACACACACACACATATATATATATATATATGCACAGACACGCAACACGCAAGCAAACGGTAACAAACACGCATATTTAGGTATTATTTATATGTCTGTCAACAATTGTGTGCTCCTCATTGAGTCCCACGCGAACACTCACACACACACGTGTACGTATGAGAACATATTTATGTTCGAATATATGTGCTGACGGATGTATAGAGTTTTACATATATATTTATCTATCTGTCTATATATGCTCCTCTCTATGCTTGTATGAATGAGTGTACGTGTGGGTGTGTGTCTGATCGCTTATTCTCCGAATCGTTACTCAGTTATTTCCCTACTTAACCACCCACATCTTACGTTTTTAACAATAGAAACTACATTCGTCTATTCTCTCATATAGTCCTTCTTCGCCTTCTCTTCCCCGCTATCTCTGTAGCTCACTCCTTATCTCTTTCTTTCTTTCTTTACATATATATATATATATATATATATATATATATATGTGTGTGTGTGTGTGTGTGTGTGTGTGTGTGTACGTATGTATATATATCGCTGTCTTTCTCTTTCATTCTATCTTCGCTTTATTTCCCTGTGCCCTTGTCATGTCTGTAAACACATTTACATTTAACAGATAAATGCATAAAAATAACTTTACCAATACCGCTCTTTCTCTCTCTCTCTCTCTCTCTCTCTCTCTCTCTCTCTCTCTCTCTCTCTCTCTCTCTCTCTCTCTCTCCCTCCTTCTCTCACTCTCTGTATTTGTGTGTATACATACATATATGTACACACATATATGTACACACACATATATATATATTTACATATATATACATAATATATAAAGCAGGATTTGTTTCAATGAGATGTTACTACCTTTTATCTAGCAGCTCCACGTACCAGTTTCGAGCCTCCCACCTAATCACTTTAAAAAAAAGATAACACGTAAAGCCCTTATCACACGCGTAACAATCACACATGTCGCACTGTCAGATAAATTCGTTCGCATTTTTAGTGACCATTCATTATAATCCTTTTTTGTTTTAACTCTCTTGTTCTATTCCATTTTGTTTTATATATATATAAATTGTATTCCTTTGCAATATTATTTGAATTATGATTGAAAATATTTTTGTCACTGTGTTTTATAGTTTTTCCGTAGCCTTGTTCTTCATCCACAAATTCTGCCCATTGTCTTTATATATCTGAATAAATTTTACATCTTTTTCCGACGTATGACAATGGATTGCCAACTAGAAAAATATATTGGCAGATAATCACATATACCCATCACTTCATGGCTGATATGAAATGTACTTGCATAAGACAATGTAACAATAAATACATACTCACATCTTCACATAGAGATACATCACATATACACTATGAGATTTACCTTGTCACATGGGCAAACAAATATATCTACATGTATTAAATGTAGACAATCGCATTTACACACATTACCACATGACAAACAACTACACTTTTTCCAGAGCCCGAGGACTCATAAGGCCAGTTAGCCGGTCTTTATGGCGTATAATCGGCCCAGATCACAATATTTCCCCTGAACTGAACACCGCTCCGTTGAATGCTTCAAGGCCAGCAATTTGAGGGAAGAAGTAGAGCGATGTCGATTTCACTGATCATAGAACTTGGGTGGTACTTTATCTTCTATGGAATTTGGACTGAGCGCGTAAAGGATTGGAAGAAATGCTGCTACGAATTTTGTCTCAGCTTGTCGCCTTAAACAACTGCGTTATCGTACGCACTCCTCTTGCCTCGCCTTTACAAATCTCAAGACGTAACAGACCTGTATATTTTATCACGTTTACAGCGCGGAGGCGTTGACTTGTATATAGTGTTAGCGCATTTGAGAGTATATTAGCGTCTTGCGGGGTTCCATATCATATGATCAACGGAACAGCCTACTTTAAAACTTTGTCCTTGGTTGTCGATACGATAAATATTGTAATATATTTTTTTACGCATCCTGTGAAGATTTGCTAATATAAGCTGCTTACAAGGTTTTTGCTTACTTAACAAATGCCTTTGTTAACGGAATATACGTAAGACGATGTAACTAACTATCTTATAAATAAACTTTTCAATTTGTTTTGTGCATCTGTGTGCAGGGGGTGGGTTACTATGATGTATTCGGAGGTGTTGTAAGACATAAACATTACATAACTATTTTATCTAAATATTTGCATGTGTGTGCCTGTTTCTTTTTGTTTTCTGTTTTTTTTTACTTATATACATATATTCTCTAAATGCATTTATTTCTATGCATGTTCCTAGATATATTTAATATTTATAAGTATG
>NC_068987.1:84992524-84993980 GCF_001194135.2 Octopus bimaculoides
ATATATATATATATATATATATATATATATAAGAACAGTGGATCTCGAAGTAGTTATAACGGCGTATTATAAATAATGGGTTAATTACCCTTTGGATAGTTTGAACGTTACTCGAGAGAAATTGCCTATTCATGTGTTTTTAATCCAAAATTTGTAAGCTATTTTTCATAACATTATCTGCTTCGATATACACCATTACAAAGAAAAATTCTTTCACGTTGTCTCGAAGCTTATATACATTCATGAATTCATATACTTTTGGTGTGGCCTCAATTCATTATTCTTTTATCATATATATTCGCGGCAATTTCCCATTCATATGCCACAGATTAATCATGTTCATTAAACTACGATCAATTTGTTACAAAATGGAAAATAGCAGATATGTCTACATGAATGACATTTTTAAAGTGACAGTTTAGCTTGTAAGAAATACTGGATTTATATTTTGCCACAAGGCCATTTGTTTTGGTGCGGTGTGGGGGGGGGGGTGAGTCGATTACATCGAACCCAAGACTCAACCATTAGTTATATTGTCGACCCCGAAAGGATGAAAAACAAAGTATTTCTCGGCTGAATTTGAACTCAGAACGTAGGGACCGACGAAATACCGTTAAGCCCGTTGTTCGATGTGTTAACGATTCTGCCAGCTCACCGCTTTATCTGTATGATATATTACTCGAATCTTTTTCAAATAGCTTCTTACAGTCTTAAATATTTCAAAGATACTTTGAATATGCACTTCAGACGGCTTCACATCTCAAATCTTTTTCTGAAAGCTACAGGGCGAGGATGAAACTTCATCAAATTCTACCTTAGATGACAACTGTACCTCAAAAACCAAGACTCTGCGTTAATATACGAAGAAATGTAAGGATGTAATTTATGTAGGCTGTAATTTATTAAATGGTGTACCGTTGATATTCTCAATTTAGATGCGCTACTTATTTTCAGGAAGATTTGAAAAACCTGGCAAGAACAGCAAGAGATTCCTAAAGAAACGAGGTTTGGGGGAGGTTGGCCAAGGAACCAAAGGTTTAATATGTCGACATCGGGAAGATGAGCTCGATGTCGCTTCAACTCCGATTCTAAAGCGCCGGAAGACATACCACGTGACATTCTGTTTGTTCGATTTTCTAATGGTTCACCCACTCCACCGCCCTTGGTGATACATTTTTTTTCTCCAGCCCTTTGAGCCAGAAGGCAAGTTATCTGGTTTCCATTGTATACAAGTGACGGAGATCACAATATTCCTTCTTGAAACTGACCGGCTGGTTGCAGGGTTCAAGGCCCATAATTCTGAGATGAAGAAGCGGGTCAGTTGCACCGACCTCAGTATTTAACTGGTTCTTTACTTCATCAAACACAAGTTGTTGAAGACAAAGTTGACCTCGGCGGGATTTGAACTCAGAGCGTAAAGAGCCGGAAGAAATACCACCAAGCATTTTGTCCGAGC
>NC_068987.1:84994510-84996574 GCF_001194135.2 Octopus bimaculoides
ACACACACACACACACACACACACACACACACACACACACACACACACACATGTATAACTCAATTTTCGTAATCTACTCAACGTGTTGTATAAACAACATAGATTTTTTTTCTTTTTAAAATGTCTGTCTACTGACTAGAGAAATATTCGTTAAATTTTCTATATTTAATGACACTCATATAAATACATAATTGGATTTTGTCACTTGTCTTATATTAGATTCGTTTTAATGTTATAAACAGTCTGAATATTAAGTTACGTTCTGAATTTTTCGGCACAGATTTTGCTGAGTTGATAAAGTCTATTTCAGTTGATTATATGGAATAATAACGGTAAGTATGTATGTATGCATGTATGTATTTATGTATGCATGTATGTATGTATATATGTATGTATGCATGTATGTGTGTATGTCATTATTCAGTTTATTTCAAGAATTCTTGACAATAGAGAAAGAACCGGTTTCTAACCTAGATCCATCGTTCCTTCATTGGAATTTCAACATCAACAACAGAGCATGCCTGTCTGTCTATCTGTCTGTCTGTATGTATGTATGTATGTATGCATGTATGTTCAGATTTGTATGTTTTATGTATGTATTCCCATGCACATAGTTGCGTATCTAGACATGCACTTATATATTTAAACGATAAACTTCTGGAAAGTTTTACAGATTCTTACAGTTCCAGTGATGCATTGGATCTGTAGTCTTAGAATTAGCTTTCTGGTTTTGAGAAACCTAATTCCTCATGATTATTTAGGCAGTGTGTTACATATCCCAAGGCCCCAATAATTACAGGTATATACCTGAAATTCTAATCTGGATAGAGTAACTGCAGATTTCTCAATAGTTCAGCATAGGTGTTCTCTTTTCCACTGATCTTCAGCTTCATGTTAACATCCACTGGGCAGCCTATTTCCACAACAGTGCAGTTTCTCTTGTCTAACCCATGTATGTATGTATGTATGTATGTATGGATGGATGGATGGATGGATTGATGGATGGATGGATGGATGGATGGATGGATGGATGGATGGATGGATGGACGTATGCCTGTGTATATGTATGAATGTATATATAAATGTATGTATGTACAGTAATCACTCGAATATCGCGGGTGTTACGTTCCAAATTCCTACCACGCGATAGATGAAAATCCGTGAAGTAGAAACAAGACTGTACTGTGCAAATTTTTTAATTATCTTTTATGATTTTATTATATATACAAACAACACCACGGATGAAACGACGTAAGCTGAAATAATAAACCGCGGTAGTTGAACAGCGATATGGCGAAGGATTACTGTATGTGTGTATTATGAAAGATTTCAGTTAAACGAATCGGCCTTGTACAGCTTTTTTTTTTTTAATGTTATTTATGCAATTGGTGAGTTTTGCCAAAATGCTAACTTACAAGGAACTGCATAAACCAACATAGATTAATACGAAATATGTACATGCTAACGCTTATAATCAGTTAAGGTCAGAAGCCATGAGAACCACTGCTTGATACTCCATCAGGGCTTTTACTACTACTACTACTACTACTATTACTACTACTACTACCACTACTACTACTACTACTACTACTACTACTACTACTACTACTACTACTACTACTACTACTGCTACTACTACTATTATCATTATTATTATTATTATTATTATTATTATTATTATTATTATCATTATTATTATCATTATTATTATCATTATTAACTAGTTAGCAGAATCGTTAGCACACCGGGAAAATGCTTAGTGGTATTTCGTCCGTCTTTATGTTCTGAGTTCAAATTACGCCGAGGTCGACTTCGCTTTTCATTCTTTCGGGATTGATCAATCAAGTAACAGTGAAACACCGAGGTCGAAGAAATCGACTAGTTCCCTCCTAACAAATTTCAGGCATTGTGCCTATAGCAGAAAGGATTATTATTATTATTATTATTAATATTCTTTTTTTTTTTTCTTTGTAAATGTGACGATTCGTAGTTCACAAGTAACTAATAGAAAAGTTCATTCAAACGTGATTGACGTTATTTAAATGTTAATGTGTCACAGTCTGC
>NC_068987.1:84996810-84997866 GCF_001194135.2 Octopus bimaculoides
CTTCCGATTTATATTAACAATTAAAACTAAAATAAAAAAAAAAAGAAGTCCCCCTACAGGTCAGAAACACAGATTTCTTTCAACCTACAGCAAAAAAAAATAATAAAGAGTAATTCTCGATAACAGACAATTGTCATTCTAAGCGCTACAAATAGTTTATTAGTTTGTCGGGAAAATATACGCTGTCGGGCGATTAGCGTTGGTTTTGTCATTTTAATGAGAAATTATACATATATCCTGTGTATTTTATGACCTTTTGTTGTGAATTTTATATATCAATATTTTCTTACATTTATTTTCATACATATGCAAGCCTACTACTAAAATGTGTTAATGAGACTTATGAACTTTATATCTATTTATCTATCTATCTATCCATCTATATATCTATCTATCTTTCTATCGATCGATCGATCTATCTACCTATCTATTTATCTATCTATCTATTTATCTAGCTAGCTATCCATCTACACACACGTGTTTGCCTGTACACACACACACACGCGCACACGCACACACACACACACACATACACACACACACACACACACACACACACACATATATATATGCTGAGGCAGATAACGATATATATATAGTCCTGATTATAAATCTAGTATATAGGTTACATATATCAAAACAGGAGCGAGAAGAGATATTTGGTATTATTAATATTTATTGATTTACAATTACACATGTTTCATTTGTTAATAGGAGTTACAAAATTGTACACGAAGGAAAAGTATGTATTAGAAATTCTTCAGACCGAGAATCAAGTGATAGACCTGGAATATAAAGATGTGTCTTATAGGGACACGGCTTGGAGTGTAGCCCTATCTACATATGACATAACCTCGTGGGCATCGGTGCCATTTTCCTCTTCCTCCGTTTTCCCTTCTCCGAACTTTCTGTCTTTCCGACGAAGGGCTCCGCCCGAAACGTCACACTCTCTCCTTCCTTTCCCGAGCGTCCAATAACACTATCCGTATCACGTCCTCACAATGTTGTTTTTTTGTTATTGTTTTTATGTTTTTTTGAAACTTTATATATATATAT
>NC_068987.1:84998495-84999389 GCF_001194135.2 Octopus bimaculoides
ATCCCTCAGATATTTTGGCAAGGCGTTAAATAGTTATGGGTCCTTGAATCCGAGGCTATTGTAGTACATCGTTCTCCTCTTAGATGGGAAAGCTTCGACTTTTGGAAAAGTGCAGTGACGTCCAATTCGAGGTCTGGTATAACTCTCAATTCCAAAGTTTGGAGCCAGCCCCTCCAGTATCTTCTAAACACAGAGAGAGAGAGAGAGAGAGAGAGAGAGAGAGAAATATAGTTCAAAATTTTGCATAGTTTGGATAATCTTAACCAATCGAAAGCCACATACATATTGGTGCTTGTTCCCACAGTAACAAGCCAAGTTATAGTCTGCTTTCCAACCACGTATATATTTTATACATCTGTTTCTGTCTCATTTTCATAATTTTGAGCTGTGTATTTTTCCGAGAAACGACGAGATATTTTCGGTTGTATTTTGCTTAAGGAAATGGGTATGAACCACTGAACAGCCGTTGATTACAACAGCAATATTCGTGAAATATGTTGCGGGGAAAACTGGTCCGCAACCCTGTTCAGAATGGCAGTTTTGGACGATTGTTGACATAGACGACAGATTTTTGAGATTGTTGAGACTTCTCAAAACGTAAATACAACCCAGGAAGGGTACTGCCTGAGCAGTGGGTCTTCGTGTATTGTGTCACGAGATCAGACATGTTTCTCTTCATGCGATTTCATGTCGGAATCACGAACTTTGAATCTTCACTGAAAAAAATATATTCTTCATACGAACTGAACTACATTTTTTTTGTTGTTTTTTTTTTGTTGCTTTTTGCCTATTTAACAGTCAGATTCGTCTTTTTGCAATTTAACGTTCAGTTTGTTTTTCGTAATTTAAAGCTCAGCTTATTTTTATTTGCTTGTTTGCACATTTATTTATTGT
>NC_068987.1:84999399-84999987 GCF_001194135.2 Octopus bimaculoides
AAAAAAAAAAAAAATGAATTACTTGAGGATTTTTTTCCCTTATTTTTTTTTTTTAATATTGTTTACATGTCTGTTTCAACATTTCACATGTCTTTATTCATTAAAACTTTTTAAAATATCCGTCGTCGTCGTAATGTTTTGTGTTAACGCTCTGCAAGAGAGCAATCACGCACAAAATCCCAACTTACAAACCTGATTTCTGATTGGGTAAAAAGAATACACTTTAAATCTCTAAAAATTCTTTTATGTATAACTTTGCATAAAGAAAACAACATTAAAAAATGAGCCTACGTTCCAACGTTAAAGATGTCCTCCATTTACTCTGGTAACGTCAAACTCATGCACTCCCTTTCACATGTTTCTCTTACACACACACACACATACATACACACATCTATCTATCTATATATATATATGAGTGTGTGTGTGTGTGTGTGTGTGTGTGTGTATCTGTCTATTTATCTCTATGTATCTATCCATCTATTTATCTATTCATCAATCTATTTATCTATCTATCTATCTATCTACCCGTCTATCTACCCATCTATTTATCTCTCTCCCCCCTCTCTCTCTCTCTCTCTCTCTCTC
>NC_068987.1:85000741-85002188 GCF_001194135.2 Octopus bimaculoides
TGAGGCGTATATGTGTATATGTTTATATGTATGTGTATGTATATATATGTATATATGTACGTATGTGTATACATATATGTATATATGTACGTATGTGTGTGTGTGTATATATATATATATAATTACATATATTTTATGTGTGTACATATAGTATATATATGTCTGTGTCGAAGTATTTGGATACGTATTGCATGTAGGTATGTGTGCTTGTTTATGTATGTATGTATGTATGTATGTGTGTATGTATATATGTATGTATGTATATTCTTTCTTTCATGAAGTAATAGTTATATCCCTAATTAGGATCGTGATTAGTACATTTCTTCTCATTCCGCAGCAAGACGGTCTCGATAACCATCATCATTAGTTTAAACAAACAACAATAAGAACAACGACAACAATAAATAAATGAATAATGAAATAAAGGATATCATTGCCAACGTCAGCATTAATATTTTTCATTACAAACGCAACGTATATACGAGCCTCTAATCTGATTGTATACCATAACTATTTTAAGCAGATCTTGTGCAGATATGTATCAATTGCACAGTATTACACAGTTACAAGCCTGTTGGATACAATTTAGATGTAACGATACACGAAATACACTGAACTTACTACAGATCTTAATGTCAAATCAGAAACTTAAGTGGCAGCAACGTAACACACATACATAAGCGTCTTTGTGCGTTTAGGAAATCTGGGAGGCATTTATTCGTTTATTCAATGATGTATTACGTTATAACATTCATTCGCCATGATTCTAATATCTGATTATAAAACGGTTTTAATTGAAATGCGTTTGTTTTGTTTCATGTCGTTTCCATTTCTTTTCTTTTATTATATTTTTTATTTATTAGACGCAAGGACATTTTTTTTTTGTCTATATTTGCTGGTTCTAACCATGTATGAATATATAATAAAATGTCTTGATAACTGGAAATCATAAATATTCATAAAGCTCTTATTTATACAAACATATATAATTAAAGTGAGTTTCTATGTATACATATTTGTCTATATATACAGACAAACATATATATGAATGTATGTATGTGTGTATCATTTATGTTTGCATTTATGTTATTATAAAAAAAAGATATGCATTAATCGTATGGTTAACTCTATACTTTTGTTATTCTTAATCAAGAAAATTATTGGCAGAGGTTCCAGAGCTTCGGCCAGTTAAGCCATCGTCAGTTTTATGTTTGTATTGGGTTGTCCGGAAAGTTCATGCCGATTTATAGTAGCTTACCTTTCGACTTATTTGCCATGAAACCACCTCAGTTCTGGGAAGAGGGTAGTTTCAAGTTAAAGAAAAGATGGAGACGCATTGTGCAACAAAATGGTTCATATTTGGCTGATTAAAAATGTAATGCCAAGTATTTATTGATCTTTCTTTCCTTTAAAAATCGGCACGAACATTCCGGACACCCCAATATAT
>NC_068987.1:85004861-85006522 GCF_001194135.2 Octopus bimaculoides
ATATATATATATATATATATATATACTGATAGATAGACAGACAGAAAGATAGTGACATAGATAAGCAGATGAGAGATAGGTGGGAGAGAGAAATGGGATGACAGAGTTTGTAAATAAATTTATACGTGTGTATATACAGATGTATAATAACCGTAGTATTCTCTTGGCTTCCTTAAATATATGATGTTGTGAAACTACCATAGGACCCTTACAAGCTTACGGATTAAAGCAGATCATATGAGTTAACTGCTTCAAGAGAGCTCTAAGTTTTGTACATGGTGTATGATACAAAATGAGCACCAATGTCGGATTATTGAACATACGCTTCTAAATATATTTACGAACATAACAACAAATATGCTGCCTCACAGCATTATTTCCTAATTTATTTCACCCTCGCACATACATATTTCACTGAAAGGATCGTTGAAAAATATAATCCTTTTGACAGAATTCTAATTTCGGTTTTGTATTTGGTTTGCAAGCTTCTTGATGCGAATTCGTGTGTTGAAGAGAGAAAGCATGGCAATAATGAGGTTGCGAACAGCGGCGAAAGGTCTTTGACTAATAAATGACCGATTGATTGTTTAACCAAAATTAAACAAATGACCGATTGTTTCGTTGGCAAGATATTTAACCGGCTGGCTAGAAATAAAGAAGTGATATTGAACAGTACGTGTGTTTATTGATATTGTTGTAACGACCCTGCTAAGACATAAGAACTTTAATGCTTCTTAAGAGAAAAATCATCAGCGAATGTCAACAAAAGCTTTCTTCGACATCAGGCGCAGGAGTGACTGTGTGCTAGCTTGCTTACCAACCACATGGTTCCGGGTTCATTCCCACTGCGTGGCATCTTGGGCAAGTGTCTTCTACTATAGCCTCGGGCCGACCAGAGCCTTGTGAGTGGATTTGGTAGACGGAAACTGAGAGAAGCCTGTCGTATATTTGTGTATATATATATATATATGTGTGTGTGTGTGTGTGTGTGTGTGTGTATGTTTGTATGTCTGTGTTTGTCCCCCCAACATCGCTTGACAACCGATGGTGGTGTGTTTACGTCCCCGTAACTTAGCGGTTCGGCAAAAGAGACCGATAGAATAAGTACTAGGCTTACAAAGAATAAGTCTTGGGGTCGATTTATTCGACTAAAGGCGGTGCCCCAGCATGGCCGCAGTCAAATGAGTGAAACAAGTAAAAGAGAAAGAGAGATCAAAAAACGCATGTAAACATAGGAATTCATTCCTCAAAGCACACCGCTGCTTTGTTAAAAGTGCAAACGAATGCAACGCCGGATTGCTCTAGATGACTAATGAAAAATCTCTGCGGTCATAAAACTACTTCATCAAGATTGACTTTGCGGCAACATAGAGACTAAAATACGGCTGTATATTCTAAGGGATTACTTCCACGTACACACTATTTATATATTTATTTGTGTAATTGATGAATTAAAAAAATGTAACTATAGTTTCATGTATATTTAGTTGTTACTTGGTGATGTCTAATACCAGACGCATTGCGGCATTATGCAACACTATTCAGTTCTACGTATATGTGTTTGTGCGTATGTAAATGAATATATGTGTGTATGTATAAATATATACGTACACACAAATATCGACATACGCACACATACACGTATATATATATATATATAT
>NC_068987.1:85008132-85008766 GCF_001194135.2 Octopus bimaculoides
GTATGTGTGTGTGCATGCGTATGTGTAGTTATACAATTTACCTTGTCTCTAGATAAGTTTTTACCTGCACATTATTAGTTAGCTGTCGGCGTATGTTCTTTTACATATTTATTTCTTATTACAACATATTTCGCTTATCTCAACAAGTTTTCTCTATTTGCAAATAGATTTCTTTGTGTCTTTTATATCATTTACCCACCTCACCTCATCCCACCCCTCTCTCGCTCTCGCTCTCCTTCTATCTCTCTCCCCCGCTCTGTCTCATTCTTTGTCGCTGTTTCTTACCTAGTACTACGTTCTTACACACTCTATTCATCTTATTTTCTCTTGATTTTATTACATTCTTTCTATGTTTCTATGTTGTTTTGTATCTAATCCGTTATCTGGTACATGGTGAATAAACATCGCTGCTTAATTTACCAAAGTGCTTTAACAATATGCTTTCAATTACAATCGCAATTTGTGCACTTAAACTCAAATCATCATTTCTAATGAATTATTAATTCTATAACATCAGTATATACATACATATTGATATATATATATATATATATATACATAAATAAATGCATTAAATGCATATACACACAAACATGTATATATGTATGCAAGTATATATAAGTATATATATGCA
>NC_068987.1:85009920-85010454 GCF_001194135.2 Octopus bimaculoides
TATATATATATGACAAACTTTTCAGTTTCCGCCTACGAAATCCACTCACAATGCTTTGGTCGACTCGAGGCTACAGTAGAACACACCTGCCCAAGATGTCACGCAGTGGGACTGAACTTGTAGCCATGTGGTTGGGAAGCAAGTTTCTTACCACACCCTACACAGGTGCTTAGTAATATATTTACGTCAGAACAATAAGTACAATAGATGTACTTCATTTTATTGATCTCTTATTTGTCATGTAGAAAAATGCATACATACACACACACACACACACACATATAGTTGTTGAAATTTATAGAAAAACAAAAGACGAAGACAGATATATGAACAACAACCAGATGTAATAGTTTGACGCACGGGAAAAATGAAAGTCTTTTACGTTTCGAGGCTCTTCGTGAGAAAGGAATAAGAGAAAATAAATAGAAAGAGAATAAAATAAAACTTGTAGATTTCAGCGATCAAACATATATATATATATATACACACACACACACACACACACACACACACACACACACACACACACACACA
>NC_068987.1:85010905-85013042 GCF_001194135.2 Octopus bimaculoides
GAGAATTTGTTGTTTAAAATACACCTGAATTAGAAGAACTTGTAATTATTTTTAAATATAATTTATTTAGATACCAAACTAGTTTCAATAATTTTTGTTTATTAAAATTGCAAAGTAGAAAAACATGTTTGAAAGATTCGTTTATAAAATTCAATAATATCAAATATGGTCTAAATTTTCACAGCATTCAATAATATAAAAATGTGGATACTCATATATATATATGTGTATGTGTGCGTGTGTGTATGTGTGTGTGTGTATGTCTTTGTGTCTGCGGTTGTTCCCCATTACTGCTTGAGAACCGCTGTCGATGTATTTAAGTAAGTTAACGGTTCGGCAATAGAAACCGCTAGAGTAAGTCATAGGCGAAAACATGAAGTGAAATGTAAATGCTGCGGTCGATTCATTTGACTAAAACTTCTTACAGGTGGCGCCACTGCATGGCCATAGTCTAATGACCGGAACAAGTAAAATATAAATAACAGAAAGATACAGACTTACAAATTTGGTGGGAATGGATTATGTCAATTACATCGACCCCAGTGCATAACTGGTACTTATTTAATCGACCCCGGTGGTATTTGACCTCAGAACATGAAGACAGACGAAATACCGCTAGGCATTTCGCCTGGTGTGCTGACGATTCTTTTCTACTCTAGGCACACGGGCCGTAATTTTAGTGGAGGGGGCCAGTCGATTACATCGACTCTAGTGCACTACTGGTGCTTAATTTATCGACTCCGAAAGAATGAAAGGCAAATCGACCTCGATGGTATTTGAACTCAGGACATAAAGACAGAGCATTTCGCCCGGTGTGCTAACCATTCTGCCAGCTCATCGCCTTATACAACACATATAAATAATAAAGATACGAACTCATTTTCAATACGTCTAAGCATGTTGTCTGACATGTTAACGCTTCTCCCAGCTCGCCACCTTTAAAATCTTAATGACACCATCAACAAGTAAAAAAAATTTCTGACCAGCTCGCCTTGCAATCTACCTGCATTCCTTTGCGAATTCCTAAAAAGTAATCCCACAACCTGAAGCTAAAGAGATGAACCTGATTAAAACGTTCGACATTCGTGACTGAATTCCGAACAATAACATATCTCCAAATTTAATCAATAAAAATCTTCCATAATGTTTTCTCATCAGAAGCTACATTGCAACCTAATTCCTATTAAATTCGACATAGACAATATAAAACCCGGATAAACTGAAATGGAGCACAGTTCAACGAAAGCTAAGCAGTTCAAAACTTCGAGATTATTGCCAGCGCTATTCTTCTCAAAGAATTATGATTACATACCCAACGTTGATTACGTTTCCCGAGGAAAACTAACAAAATCGAAACATCGTATAAATTGTCGACAAAGTTTGACATTTTATTAGAATCTCATTCTTCAGAGCGTGTGTTCTTTTTTTTTTCACCAAATATTTAAAATAAGCTGGAAAATTATTAGATTTATTTCTAAGGCTTTTTATGTTGACATTTTAATCAGAATCAGAGGAAGTGCTTTTTATCTCTAATTGTAAATATTAATCGAATTATAAAAAAAAAAAACAATGTTGTCCATTTATGTGTTCGTGTGTGTTTCTGTATGCGTATGTGTATGTATAATATGTAAAGTTATATATTTATATATCTATATACACACGCACACTTTTATGTATATTTTTGTGTGTAATGTGTACACTTGTTTCAATGTATATGTGTATGTGTAACTTCAGGAATGACTGTGTCGTAAGTAGTTTGCTCCCCACATGGTTCTGAGTTCAGTCCCGCTCCGTGTTACCTTCGGCTAGTGTCTTCTACTATAGCCTCGGGCTGAGTGAAGCCTTGTGAGTGGACTTGGTAGACGGAAACTTAAAGAAGCCCGCCGTATATGTATGTATGTATGCATGTATGAATTTTTGCGTTTGTGTTTGTCCCCCCACCATCACTTGACAACTGATATTGCTTTGTTTATGTCCCCGTAACTTAGCGGTTCGGCCCAAGGGACAAACAGGATAAGTACTAGGTTTACAAATAGCAAGTCCTGGAGTCGATCTCTTCGACTAAAAGTGGTGCTCAGCATGGCCACATTCAAATGACTGAAACCAGAAAAAGAATAAAAGAATATTATATATATAT
>NC_068987.1:85013052-85013800 GCF_001194135.2 Octopus bimaculoides
TACATACACACAGAGGATGCGTGGGGTATTGAGGACAGTTTTCGTATACAATAAAATAACTATATTTCAGCAAAAGTAAATATGCATTTGAATAAACATTTGTGCAATTAGTCTTGTTAATGATTTTTAAAGCACATTATTCTATGAAACCATCTTCGGCTTTGATGATTGCTTCAATGCGGGAGCGAAACCGCTGACATGCTGACACTATATGGTCCTTATTCATTTCGGACATCACCTGGACAATGGCGGCCTTCAGTGAAGCTATGGTGTTATGAGGATGACGATTAGTCTCCCTTTCAACAGCGCTTCACATGTAGTAGTTCATGTGGTTCAAATCTGGCGAGTTTGGAGGTCCCGTATTGAGTGTTACATAATCATAAAGATTGTCTGACAACCATTCTTGGGTGACTAAGGCTTTGTAAGAAAGTGCTAAGTCTTGTTGAAACACGTTTGGCCTTCCATTTATACTTCATCAATCCAGGGCCTGATAAAAAATTCCAGTACCTCAATCTATCCACCAGCATTAATTCTTAGACCATGTGGGGAAAAAATGGGGAGGTATCACATGACTTTTACTACTCAATTCTCCTAAAATCATCACAGTTGCTGGAAATTTCGTGTGTATCACTCTGGGTACTTCACAATAATCTGCACATAACCACCTGCCATTTCTTCTGTTAGACTTTTCATCCTGGTCCAAGTTTTTTCGTTATATGTACACGTGTGTGTGTGTGTGTGTGTGTGT
>NC_068987.1:85017732-85023335 GCF_001194135.2 Octopus bimaculoides
TATATATATATATATATATATATATCAGTCTTAATCGCTTACAGTAAAATGTCTTGTTTTCAAAGCAATATAATTTCACATAGGCGTGGAAATCTTAACGGGGTTTCTGAACATGCATCTTGTTTTATTAGCAGATTTCAAGTGGAAAGCTCCTACTCAAGGCACGATAAGTTCTGGTCCCAGCTAGAATTTGTGGTGAAAACACTTGATAGAATCAAGTATTTCTGTCGAGTAGCGATGTATTTAGATAAACTGAATCTTTGGAAAAGATAAAAACTTTTGTTGTTGTTGTTGTTGTTGTAATGTGTCCCATATTTTATGAAACAAAATGGTGTGTTTTCTTTAGAAATAGTTGCTAAACATTAAATACGTGATAATAAATGTCTTGCTGTCATGATGGTAGTCTTGAGGGCTGCTACTTTTTTTATGAATATTTCATGTTTGCCATCATTTGATCGCATAGTAATTGTACATTAAAACTATATTCCAGACAGTAATTCGAAATAATAAACGACGTGAAATGATTCCAGTACATTTCTGATAGTTTATTGGTACCAACATTTTGCTTTATTTATTTGATCTACATATACGAAGAGTGTGTAAAATTTTGCGATGTTTTTCGTCGGACATTCGACTTTTGTGTGTCCTCTTCCGGCTTTGATAATTTAAATTCTTCCTTTGGAGAATAAGCAAATTCTTAACAAAGATAAGAACCCTCCATCGTTGGAACGTAGTTAACAAAAACATCACATTATCAAAGTGACTTCTAGTGAAGGGTTTTAGGCGAAGGGATCGCCACATTGATCACCAATTATCAAAGTGCATCAAGTTTTATAGAGATTTTCGCCTCAGCAGGACTGCTGACCTCTATGACACGCAAGCAACAATAAGATTGCTCCTCTAAATGGAAACCTTACCACTTATTATGATTTTGTTGGACAAAGCAAAGCAGGTCTTGCCGTCTATTCAATAAAACATAGTAAATTATCCACAAGCACTCAAGTAATCTGAGTCTTCAATTTGTTCTATTTGCCAAAAGGTTTTCAAGGCACCAGCAGGCCTCAAGAGACACATTCGTGTCCATCAAGCATGATTAACATTTTATTTTACTGAATCTTCACTTGTTGTTCATGACAGATGAATCCATCATATATATATATAACGAAAAAAAGAGATTAAAACTCCAATCAGATATCAATAAAGTACTCTTTGTCAAGTTCAAAATAAGAAGTGATAAAAATTCAAAATTAAGTCGATTATATCGACCCAGTGCGTAACTAGTACTTATTTAATCGACCCCGAAAGGATAAACGGCATAGTCGACCTCGGCGGAATTTGAACTCAGAACATAAAGACAGACGAAATACCGCTAAGTATTTCGCCCGGCGTGCTAACATTTCTTATTTCTTTGTTACCTACAAGGGACTAAACATAGAGGGGACAGACAAAGGAATGAAGTCGATTATATCGACCCCAGTGCGTAACTAGTACGTAAAGACAGAACGTAAAGACAGACGAAATACCGGTAAGCATTTCGCCCGGTGTGCTAACGATTCTGCCAGCTCGACCCCGAAAAGATGAAAGGCAAAGTCGACCTCGGCGGAATTTGAACTCAGAACGTAACGGCAGACGAAATACAGCTAAGCGTTTCGCTCGGAGTGCTAACGTTTCTGCCAGCTTGTCGCCCTAAAAAGTGCATCTATTAATGATAACTATCAGAACTTGTGAATGTCTCACGGAATTAATGGCAAACGTATTGGGTTACGTCTGAACACTTTATCCAAAACACCTGAAAATTGTAGCCTGTGTTGTGTCTCTATGGAAAGATAGTCGCCCATCTTCTACTCATTGATAATTGAAAGAAATTGAAATAAGATGATCAGTTATTACATATAATATATATAGTGTATATACTTTATACACAATTTTATAGACTTAACACACAGCACTCATAAAATATTCACTCTTATTTTTCTATTTTCTCCATAAAGAAAAAAATATCCCATACATATGATACAACCTTTAGTTAAATTGCACATATCTGCCACATAAATAAGACTTAATATTTTACGGAATTGCACTTATGCGTTAAGTGATAGGTGATATAAATATATTAGTTCAATTAAAAGAAAAAAATACACTATCACTATTCAATCACCGCCACCACCACCCTCCTCTTCTCTAGTCACATAAAAGCGTTACCGACGGGCCAAGTAACGCAACGATAAGCAGAGTTATTATAAGATACACAGTAAATTTATCCTAAATTACTTAATGTATTTGCTGATTTTATATTATTTAACTTAATTTTCCTTCTCCGTATTTCTAAGGAGCTGTTTTCACCTCTAAAACTAGATACCTTTTCTTCACAACTCTACAGATAGATATTCTGATATTTCCTGGTGCTCAAAACATATTTAATGACACCCTCTAATAGCCTAATAATACCCTAACATATTACATACTCAGCTTTTATTACATCTGCGGTATTCTCGTCCTTATCTCTCCCCCGCTGTTTTTTAATGATCACCCCAACGGCTGTCGTAATTTGAAAAATGTTTCAATTTGCATATATTTACAAGACACATTTTAATGTCCTTTCTATTTATTTTCTCTTTATTCCAATTAACATTTCTTCTCTATTTCCTACTGTATGTTCTTTCCATGTCCTCTTTTATTTCTTATCCATTAATTCTTAAATTCTATCCGTTTTCTGAATGGGTTTCTACTACCGTTTCTTAGTAAATGGGTGTGGATACATTCTTTAAATGTCATTCTCAATGACTGGGTGTAAACACAGTCAGAATGTTAAGAATATAAGTGAGCATGTCTGAGTGCCATAAAAATATGTGTTTCCTAGGCGCAAGCATGGCTATGTGGTTAATAACCTTGCTGTGCAACCATGTGGTTTCGGGTTCAAATCCACAACGCAGCACATTGGCTGTGTTCCCTGCTATGGCCTCGAGCTGACCAATATCTTGTAAAGGCAAAACAAACCGATAGAATAAGTACCAGGCTTTAAAAGTATAAGCACAGAGGGAGATTAGTTCAACTAAAATTTCTTCAAGCCGGTGCCCCAGCCTGGCCACAGTCGAATGAGTGAAACAAGTAAAGGAAAGATGAAAGACAGATTCTTGTAATACGTGTGCTGTCGTTTATTTCGTTTGTTTCCCATATTTTAGAAGAGTTATCAATAAAATTGTTGAAAGTTAGAAATTCTTTGTGAATAGAAAAGAATTTAATTAGATAATTTAATCACCGTTTCTATCATAAAAATTCCACTCGCTAACCTTTAAATTTTGCAAGACGTTTAAAACGAAATCCATTAACTATTTAATAACTTACTTCACTGCGTGTCTTTTGATTAGATAACTCCTTCTTACGCCATTTTATTTTCATTAAAGTATGATAGCCTTCTAACTTTGTTCAATAATAAATTACAATAATATTAAATTCATTCCTACTCCAGTTAATACTGTTAGAAGTTGAAATGTAGCTTGATCATATTTCTTCATCTGCAAAGCAATTTTCTTTCTATTGCAATTTTGCAAAAGTATTTTTAGAATTCTTAAGTGCCTTCTCTTACATAGGTATAGTTAATCCCAGGATTTAGTGTCAGCGTGAAAGCACGTGCCTTAGTGGCTGGGTATTCGGCTCACGGTCCTAAGGTCATGGGTTCGATTCCCGGTGGTGCATTATGACCTGAAGCAAGATTCTCTATTTCATGTTGCTCTAATATGTTTAACTGGAAAAAATTATTATTACCCGTATTTGAAAGGGCCAGCCTTGTCACTTTCTGTGTCATACCGATTCTCTTTGAGAACTACATTAAGGGTGCTCGTGTCTGTGGAGTACTCAACCACTTGCACGTTGATTTCCCGTGCAGGTTGTTCCATAGATCGGAACAAATGGAACCTGCGATGTTGTATTTAGTAGCAGAATCTTTCTTAAAGAAGCATAACGTTTATTTCAATTCTAAAGATTTCCATATCTTGCTGTATGTGGTCCTCATTGTCTTATAGAAATTATTTAGAAGTGAGAGACTAACGATTCAATTTTCCTTTACATCTTCCAATCACGTGACTGGGGCTTTGCTCTAAGCACCACGTTAAAGGGGTTTAGACAAACAGATCGAACCCAATACTTATTTTCAAAGTCTGGTATTTATTCTTTTGGTCTCTTTCACCGAACCGCTAATTTGCCGAGACTTAAACACACCAACACCGTTTGTCGAGCAGTGGTGATGGAATAAAGACAATCACACACACACATAGTATTTACACGTTATGTATAAATAGGCGCAGGAGTGGCTGTGTGGTAAGTAGCTTGTTTACCAACCACATGGTCCCGGGTTCATTCCCACTGCGTGGCACCTTGGGCAATTGTCTTCTACTATAGCCTGGGGCCGACCAAAGCCTTGTAAGTGGATTTGGTAGACGGAAACTGAAAGAAGCCCGTCGTATATATGTATGTGTATATATATATATATATATGTGTGTTTGTGTGTCTGTGTATGTCCCCCCAACATCGCTTGACAACCGATGGTGGTGTGTTTACGCCCCCGTAACTTAGCGGTTCGGCAAAAGAGACCAACAGAATAAGTACTAGGCATCCAAAGAATAAGTCCTGATGTCGATTTGCTCGACTAAATGTGGTGCTCCAGCATGGCCACAGTCAAATGACTGAAACAAGTCAAAGAGTAAAGTGTAAAAAGAGTATACATACACACACATATACATTGAATAAAACGAGACAACAAAGCCAAGGAAATGTGAAATTTTTAGGACATTTATAAAGAAAGAGGTGGTCTTACAGTTGTTTCATGTACATAAAGGATATGCCATAATCAGAGACGATATGAGAGAGTTAAACAGAAGGAATTTTATTCGGCATATACACGCTCACACACGACCCGCGTTAGACTCCTCACTCATACTATTATCGAACTGGAAGTCTAACAGCAGTCCTTCCGTGGTACTTACATAGACTCATCTGCCTTTTGGGTCTTCTGGATATCAAAACCTCTCATATATCTATTCAAATTTCACAGAAAGTGCATTTATCGGTTCGAGACTATATTAGAAAACATTTATCCAAGAGGCCGCATAGTGGGACGGAACCAAAAACCAAATGTTTGTAAGACGAGCTTCTTAACTTCATGGTGATGCTCGTACTGCAACATATTGACAAAATATGAAGAATCTTTACAGATTTATTCCTGTACATCTCAATCAGAAGCGCTGAATTGCTATCTTCCTTTGTACAATACTAACTTCAGCTGCCAGAGCTTATAGGTTGTTAGATCTGAATGAAATCCAGGGTTACTATCTTGACACTGCTCAGTGTTATATCCATAACCGTGTCATTCACCACACGTTTGTCCCAAGGCGGCGAGCTGGCAGAAACTTTAGCACGCCGAGCGAAATGCTTACCGGTATTTCGTCTGCTGTTACGTTCTGAGTTCAAATTCCGCCGAGGACGACTTTTTGTTTCAGCCTTTCGGGGTCAATAAATTAAGTACCAGTTACGCACTGGGGTCGATGTAATCGACTTAATCCCTTTGTCTGTCCTTGTTTGTCCCCTCTATGTTTAGCCCCTTGTGG
>NC_068987.1:85023488-85027375 GCF_001194135.2 Octopus bimaculoides
GGGTAATAAAGAAATAAGAAATGTAAGTACGCCGGGCGAAATTCTTAGCGGTATTTCGTCTGCCTTTACGTTCTGAGTTCAAATTCCGCTGAGGTCGACTTTGCTTTTCATCCTTTCAGAGTCGATAAATTAAGTACCAGTTGAGTATTGGTGTTGATCTAATCGACTGGCCATTCGTCCAAACTTTCGGGCCTTGTGCCTAGAGTAAAACAGATTTACTACACATTTGTCCCGATCATTTTCCCTTCACAATCGAACGAGTAAAGAGATTCGTGATATTTTCACTCCTAAAGGATGAAAGGCAATGTCGACCGCGGTGGAATTTAAACTCAGAATGTAAGGACGGAAGAGATGCTACTAAGCAATTTATCCGACGATCTAACGCTTCCGTCAGCCCGTTGCCAAGAATTCTTCTAAACAAGACCAGCAGTTTTGAAGAGATGGCGCAAATTGTTTACATCCATACCAGTGCTTTACTAGTACTTTATTTTACCGACTCCCTCATGAATGAAATCCATATCTGGCTTTGGCGGAATTTTAACTTAGAACTTTAAAAGCCGTAAGGAAATTCGACAAACATTTTGTCGGATGCTCTAACGATTCTCCCAAATTGTCACCTTAATAATGATCCTTTCTGAAGGTAACAATATGCCTTGGTGTGCGGACCACCAATACCGACGGTAGCACCGTACAAGCACGATGCTGCCTTCAGTTAAGGTAGGACTGCCACCAGGGCGGCCGACCCCGGTACTACCTTGTCGTGGTGAGAGAGCTTGCGCCCTGGGTGATGATCGGCAGTGGTAGAGTTCCGTCGCGATCGGGTTCGAGTGTTTTTCGTTGCTATATTGGACGTCCACCACTGTTGATCGAGTGTTAATAATAATTAAAAAAAAAAAAATAATAATAATAATAATAATAATAATAATAATTTACATGGGAGGCTGAGGGAACAGCTGCAGGATTGCCTTAATGAAGGAATAATGCCAGATTGGATGACAAGAGGATGGACATTACTCATAAGGAAAGATAAAAGCAAGGGTAATACAGCAGTAGCTCACTCTAGTTGTCCGACTGGTGAGTAATCAGGGTTGCACCGTACATCTCGCAGCACTTGTTGGTCGAGTGTTTTTCGTTACCATATCGGATATATACGAAATTTGTGGGGAGGGGAATACTCATTTACATCGACCCAAGTGTCCGACTGAGATTTATTTCATCGACCTCGAAAGGATGAAAAGTAAAGTTGACTTCAGCGGAATTTGAATTCGGAATGTAAAGACGGACGAAATACCGCTAAACATTTTCTCCGGCATGTAGCGATTCTGTCAGTTCACCCTTTTCATCACATACATAATAATAAGGGTTTCAAACTTTGGCACAACCAGTAGTTTTTGAGTGGAGGGGTAAGTCAATTACATCACCCCCAATACTTGACTGGTACATAACTCATTGATAAAGAGAATAGAAAGTTCCCGATAACTGACTTTATAGTCCCAAATGATGAAAAAAATCAAAATGAGAGGTATAGAAGAAATATCAATGTACCAGGACCTAGCCATTGAATTACAGAGACTATGGAAAGTGCAGGAAAATGTACCTCAATAGTTATAGGTGTATTGAGAATAACCCCCAAGATTTTAACAGATGGTTAGAGGAACTAGGCATAAAACCTAGTTTAGTGTAGCTCCAGAAAATAGTGTTATTGGGGACAGCTAGGATACTTAGGAAGGTTCTTGGCATCTAAGTTTGCTTTTTGATGCCCGATGTTATGATTTTTTCAATTCCAACAGTCTAATCTGTTGTGTGTATAATAATAATAATAATAATAATAATGTTGTTATTCATTTGTCTTATTTGTAAAGAGTAGTTTTACTGCACTCTTATACACAGTTCTCTCCGTTTCGGGTAAATGTCGTTATAATTTAGTTCTGTATTTGCTAGGGTGTGAACAGGGCTGTATGCTCTGTCTTGTATTGTTATTTTCCTTTGTGTTATGAACCTTTATAGATCCTTAACGTTTTCGGTTATGTATGTGTCTGCATTTGAAAAAAAAATTATTACTCAGGCACGTTTTAGCATAGAGATATTTTCTATCTCCAGAACTAACATAACGGTTATGTGAATCAGCATTCCTGAAACGCTGCACGTTTTTTCATTTTCTGATACATTTTCTGAGGAATTTTTTGTTATTAATTTCAACGTTAGAATTTCGGGTGACACTGTTTATGTTTGTGACGGTGCGAAATGTGTTTGCCAGTGTAATTGGTTTTTCTTCCTTCGAATTTTTTAAGTACAAATATCTCTCATATTTTGTTTACAAGACTTTGTTTCCCTTTCTGGGACATACACCACCATCGCCATCATGAATCAAACAAACGTCTGTTGGCAGAAGAAAAAAAAGGAAAATCTTTGTTTTGAATTTCTTTTTTTCTCTAATGAAAAAATACCAGTAATAAAACTATTTTATGAAAGTTTCGCACAAAACATCCTTTAACATGCAATCCGATTGTTATTTTAAAGCTTATTTTTATTTATCATTCTTTTATCGTGTTTCTAGCAATTGCAAACAGAATTTCAGGAGGAGGCACGACAGCTATCCTACTACCCTCAATTTTCCAAAATTGGGCGTCATCCTTCCGCTTGGCCTGCTTATCATTCAGGCAGAAGTTAAACATAGTCTTATGAGACGCGACTCTTGCAAAATAGAACTTGCTAAAGGTGACGCCATTGCTGTCGTTGATGTCGATGGTGGGGGCCGTGTATTTATTGATGGATTTATTTATTGATTTATCGTTCTTCTGTTGTTGTGACTTTGCTCTCCACTGTCGTAATTGTTGTTACTCGGATTGAACCTGTTGTTGTTCAACAAGGTATTGCTACTGATGTTGAAACTGCGGCTGCAGCTACCTCAGCTGCTATTGCAACTTTTGCGGTTGTTGTTAAATTTGTTGTTGTAATTATTGTATTTGTTGTTGTTATAGTTATTGCTAGTATTTTTCATCGCAATAGCATCGAACCCAGAACATAAATACAGATGAGATGCCGCAAAGCGATTTTCGGTGCAGGAACGAGTCTGCCACCGCTCCGCCCTAATAATAATAATAATAATAATGATGATGATGATGATGATGATGATGATGATGATGATGATGATGATGGTGGTGGTGGTGGTGGTGGTGATGATGATGATGATGATGATGATGATGATGGAGATGATGATGATGATGATGATGATGATGATGATGATGGTGATGATGGTGATGATGATGATGATGATGATGATGATGATGATGATGATGATGATGATGATGATGATGATGATGCAGTACCAGGCAGTGACTCTCATGGCTTCTCATCTTAACTGATTGGAAGTGTTATCATATACATTGATTTGTCTTTGCATAAAAGATGGGTTGCAGCAAATATTCTGCTTAATACCACAGATTTGATTGTCAGTTGTTTAACCTTAACCCGTTGAGCATGACGATTGGTGGCTGACGATATGTGCATCTCTGATCACGAGCAGATGTAGTGGGGGAGCATCATAGCCATGTGTTGAGAGGAATTCTTTGGAGTTTGGGATAATTCACTTCTGGAAACATGGGTGTTTCGTACAACATCCTTAAACGATCCTTATTCAGGGTCCTTTTGAGCGGGATGGGCTACTCGACATGAAGAAAATTCTAACTGGGCCCCACCTGCAAACTCATGCGCTATTAATCTTGATATGAAATCACCATGTCGCGCACATGTGTTTGTGCTGCATCTGCCTGGTGTACCCTTATTAGACGGGTAGTCAGGATGGGTATAATGGGCTTCGTATATTTTACCCCAGTGAGACTTTGATAGCATGCACTGCTCTCTCACTCAATAATAATGATAATAAT
>NC_068987.1:85028349-85028715 GCF_001194135.2 Octopus bimaculoides
GGGGGGGGGGGGTCACTCCTGATATCACCAGCTCCCAGACACTGCATTTACACACATGCACTGATAACTATACCAGCATCCGAAAGCAGGTTTCCGGATCCGTTCGCGTCTATTCGTTAACACGCACACCCTCGCACACACAGTGAAACTGTCCCTTCTCATACCTCTCTCTGTCTGTATGTCTCTCGTTCTTTCGTTACACACACATTCTCTCTGTCTCTCTCTGTTTTTCAGTCATTCTGTCTCACTCTCTTTCTCTCTCTCTCTCTCTCTCTCTCTCTCTCTCTTTCTCTCTCATTAACTCTCAATCGGTCATACTTGTACAAACTATTCTCTCGACCCTCCTCCTCCTCCTCCTCCTCCTCC
>NC_068987.1:85028825-85034463 GCF_001194135.2 Octopus bimaculoides
CTCTCTCTCTCTCTCTCTCTCTCTCTCACTTTCTCTCTCAGCCATTCTTAATGACTCTCAATCTCCCATTACCTCTCCCCCGGTCATCCTTACACAAACTTTTCCTCTTTCTCTCTCTCTATCTCTCTATCTCAGCCATTCTCACTCTCACACACACACACGCACTCTCTCTCTCTCTCCCTCTCTCTCTCTCTCTCTCATTCCCTGACACTCGTCCTTACAAAAACTTCTCTCTCTCTCTCTCTCAGCCATTCTTAATCACTCATTCACACACTTTCTCTCTCTCTCTCTCTCTCAATACTTCTCTCATGGTAATCCTTACCAAACCTTTTTTCTCTCTGTCTCTCTCAGCTATTCTTACTCTCTTTCTCTCTCTCTCAGCTATTCTTGCTCTCTCTCTCTCTCTCTCTCTCTCTTTCTCTCTCTCCTATTCTCTCTCACTCATCCTTACACACACACACACACACACTCACACACACACACACTCACACACACACACTTTCTCCCCCATCTCTCTTTTTCTATCTCTCTCTATCTATCTCTCTCTTTCTCTACTATCCTTACACAGTGTCTCGCTCTCACTCACTCTCATATATTCTCTCTCTTTCTCTCTCTGTTATTTTCTCTCTCCCCTACACCTCTCTCTCCCCCTTCCCCCCACACCCATTCATTCATTCTATCTCACCGACGTACATACACTGCAAACGCTTTCAGCTCATCATAAATGTTATCTTTTTATGCTGCTCGACAGCTTTAACGTCCACACAACGGTCAGCAGCGGAGTCACTGATAACGAAGTGATTCTATTACAACCAACTTTGGGGATGGTTGTTCCATTATAAACAGCGACATTTTTCACAGGGGTTATACATATAAAAGACTAGCGAGAAGTATAGAGATAGCTTTATAATGTATATAATACTTCTTAATGTAATTCGTCAATGAGTGATAAACAAATTTGATGAATATAATGAACTGCTAAGCGGTGTGTTACTTTCGGACGAATTGTGAGTGTGGGAGGGATGACGTCTGGAGGTCTTTGAGACGCTAAAGTATCGAATATTATTTAGGATAACTCGAGCGGTATTTAGTTTAAATTCTACTGCGTATATTCGATTAGTTTCTTATAAGGATAATACATAAAGAAAAAAAAAGTAATAAATTGGCTCTCAGTCGGTTACGACGACAACCAGTTGATCCGATCAATAGAATAGCCTGCTCGAGAAATTAACGCCTAAATGGCTGAGCACTCCACAGACACGCGTGCCCTTAATGTAGTACTTAAGGAAATTCAGCGTGACACAGAATGTGATAAGGTTGGCTCTTTGGAATAAAGTACTATTTATTTTTATGCCAGGTGAGTGAACTGGTTCAACGTAAGTGCCCTTGCTCAAAGACACAGCGCGCCGCCTGGTTTCAAACTCATGACCTTACAATTGTGAACCGAATACCTCTAAGCGTTTAGCCACGTGCCTTCACACAAGAGGATAATATGCAAGGCTAGAGACGGAACAATTTCTGCTTCTCTCTGTCCCCACTCTTTTTTTTCTTTAAAAAATAGTTGCTTGGTTAAGGACCTCGCTTTGCTATTACATGCTTTAGTATTCAGTACAACTACGTGGCACCTCGGGCTAGTGTCATGTGAGTGAATTTACTACACGGAAACTCTGCAGAATCTGTCTACAAGGGCAAAATTGATGCTGTTTCAGGAAAGAGAGAGCCCATAATTAATGGAAGGGACTGTTAACGATGACTTCTTTCGCTTTTGATATATTAAATGGGCTCGCGATAAAGTTCTGGCTGGCAATATCCAGGTAGTTCCTTTTCAAAAAGATATCTTTTTGGAGGAGGGCTGTGTTAAGACTGTTAGAGGCCCTAAAAAGGGTTAAGACCCACTTCGTTCATGACTGACCATGGGATTGCACCTAGAATGTTCCCATTCGAGGTACGAGTCCGGGCAAGGTTTGTTTAAGGAAGACCAGAAATCACTCATGCATGTCAGCCTCCCTTCTCCACACCACTTATGTTATCTATGGGAAAGGCAAAGGGGTCGATACAGCTTGGCACCAGTGACATCATAATGCATTTCTACAGATGAGTGACGTCATAATTTATTTCTGCAAATGACGTCATAATTCATTTCTACAGATGGAGCAACGTGAAACAAAGTGTCTTGCGCAAGAATACGACACAGCTTGATCCAAGAATCGAACTCATTACCTCATGATTCTGTACCCGATGCTCTAACCACAGAGCAATGCACCTTCACGAGGCACTAAGCACTTAAAAGGTTTTGGTACCTTCGTATAGAATTCAAAATATAAACAATAATAAACCATAAAATAAATTTTATTTTTTCAAAATGAAACAAAGCTAACAGCAATGTTCATTTACATTATTTACATTATTTACATTCAACGGATATTTGTCCTCATCTTATGTGTTGTTAACGCAACATTTCTTCATCTCTTAAATATAGATCAGTAAGGTTCATTTTTGTAAACTTTATTTATATTATTCATAATATAATATTTATAATATAATGTGTATATATTTGGATGTTCGTGTCTGTATCTGTGCTTGTGCTCCCACCATCGCCTGACAACTGATGTTGGTGTGTTTACGTCTCCGTAACCTAGCGGTTCGGCTAAAGAGACCAATAGAATATGTAAGTACCACGCTCACAAAGGATCAGTCCAGGAGTCGATCTCTTCGACTAAAAAGTGGTGCTTCAGCATGGCCGTTGTCAAATGACTGAAACAAGTAAAAGAGTAATAGAGTGTAGACATGAATAAGGATATATTTATATGAATGCGCGCATGCGCTTGAGTGTCTGTGTTTGTGTCTTTCACCCCTCTGTTCCAAACCCGTTGTTGATTTGTTTGTGTCTACGTAACTAAGCGTGGAGGCGCCATGGCCCAGTGGTTAGGGCAGCGGACTCGCGGTCATAGGATCGCGGTTTCGATTCCCAGACCGGGCTTTGTGAGTGCTTATTGAGCGAAAACACCTAAAGCTCCGGCAGAAGATGGTAGCGAACCCTACTGTACTCTTTCACCACAACTTTCCCTCACTCTTACTTACTGTTTCTGCTGTGCCTGTAATTCAAAGGTTCAGCCTTGTCACACGCTGTGTCACGCTGAATATCCCCGAGAACTACGTTAAGGGTACACGTGTCTGCGGAGTGCTCAGCCACTTGCGCGTTAATTTCATGAGCAGGCTGTTCCGTTGATCGGATCAACTGGAACCCTCGACGTCGTAAGCGACGGAGTGCCAACACACAATAACAACGTAACTAAGCTGTTGAATAGAGAGCAGACTTATAGAAAAAAAATGCAAGTGCTGGAGTTGATTTCTTCGGATAAAACCTTCAAGGCTTTGCCGCAGCATGGCCACAATCCAATGACTGAAACAAATAAAAGATAGAAGATATAGCAGTCTTTTGATTGGCTGATGTGTTGGTGTCTATACGAATGTATATGCATGCACTTACATCACTGTGCCTGTATATGTGTGTATGTGTATATGTGTGTATGTATATGTGTATATGTGTGTATGTGTATATGTGTGTATGTGCATATGTGTATATGTGTGTATGTGTATATGTGTGTATGTATATGTGTATATGTGTGTATGTGTATATGTGTGTATGCGTGTATGGGTATATGTGTATATGAGTACATGTGTGTATGTGTATATGTGTGTGTGTGTGTGTATATGTGTGTATGTGTAATACATCAAACGTAGACTGAAGCACGTATTTCGCAGCATTCAAGAACATAGATAAATACAGAGAAGAGCAGATAATTAGAATGGCGTATGCGTTCGGTAGGGATGGTCTGACGAAAGAAACTCCATTGACAAACAAGTTTAGAAATGAGTGAAGTTGGATCTGAATAGAATAAAACAAAAAACAAAAAAAAAAATCCAAAGCACAAAATTCCGTTAGTAACGATACCTAATTGGAGACTTGTGCCAAGAACTCTCCAACAGACAAATACTTCTATTCTTCGAGCAGATAAATGAGAACTAACAGATGGGAAATACTGCATCAGTAGAAGAGGAAGAAGTAGAGGAAGAGGAAATATGAGTGAAATTTTAATCTTTTGAAATTAGTAGCAGCAGTAGTAGTAGTAGTAGTAGTAGTAGTAGTAGTAGTAGTAGTAGTAGTAGTAGTAGTAGTAGTCATAGCAGCAGCAGCAACAGTAGAAGTAGTGGCAGTAGTAGTAGTAGTAGTAGTAGTAGTAGTAGTAGTAGTAGTAGTAGTCATAGCAGCAGCAGCAACAGTAGAAGTAGTAGTAGTAGTAGTAGTAGTAGTAGTAGTAGAAGTAGAAGTAGTAGTCGCAGTAGAAGTAGTGGCGGCGGCGGCGGCGGCGGCGGTGGTCGTGGTGGTGGTAGAAGGAACAATAACAAATTATAACAGTGTTGTTAATAAATAGTTTACGTTTTTTATCTAATATATTTTTTTTTAAAATTAATAATAATAATACTAATAATAATAATAAGGATAAGAAAAAAATAGTTATAACAATGAATATAGAAATACAGGAAACATACAACTCAAAGCAATAGTGATAACAACAACATCAACAACAACAACAACAACAACAACAATAATAATAATAATAATAATAATAATAATAATAATAATAATAATAATAATAATAATAATAATAATGATGATGTTAATAAAATGACGACGATGATGATTAATCATCATCATAATAATCATGATCATTCGGGTGCTGGTGATGATCAAGACGATGGTGATGATGACGACGATGATGATGATCATGATGATCATGGTCATGATGATGATGATGGTGATGACTATAATGGTGATGATCATGATGATAGCGAAGTTGATGATAATGTTGAGGAAGAGGCGGAAGAGGAGGGGGGAAAGTAGCGATGAAGCGGGGGAGAGTGGTTGTTGTTGTTGTTGTTGTTGTGGTGCTGGTGGAGGGGATGGTGGTGTTGATGACGATAGCGTTCGCAATGAGGAGGGAAAAAAAAATGAAGTTTGTCAGTTTCCTTATTATAATTACTGCGGTGCAAGTTTGTGAAATATGCTAAATATAAAAATAATGTTATTATTGCAGCAACACAAAGGCATTCATTACAATGAATAAAGAAACAAAAAACAACAACAACCAAACCAACCAGCCAACCAACAATAACAACAGCAACAACAAAAATAAATCACTAACGATAGGGAGGAAGAAGATGGCCGCCATAATGGCGATCACGATGAAGAGTATATGAAAGGATAATTTGACAAAGAGGAGAAACAAAACGAACTGAGTTGCAAAACATTGCAATAAATAACATACTAATAATTATTTATTAGAAATAGCAGCTAAATATTTGTTACATCAGACGTTAACATCTTTCAGTAAGGGACCCATTAGATAAGGTAAACGTATCTACTTGTCTACCTATATATATATTCGCGTGTCTACGTGTCTACCTATATATATATTCGCCATGATAGATCGCTGACCACTACTCACATTTTTTGCTCTCCTTGTTTCTTTCCGTGTTCCTTTCTGTAGAAGAGCGTAGACTCGAAACGTTAAAGACTTTTTTCAATTCCCCGAGCATTAAACTAATACATCTATTTGTTTTCTACACCACATGC
>NC_068987.1:85035533-85036887 GCF_001194135.2 Octopus bimaculoides
AGTTCTATATTTATGCCCACGGGCATATGGCGTAGTCGTTAAGAGCGCGGGCTACTAACCCCAAGAGCCCGAGTTCGATTCCAAACAGTGACCTGAATAATAATAATAATAATATTAATAATAATAATAATAATAATAACAACATTGAAAAATACCTTAGGAATGAGAATCCAGGTTCGAAATTTCTCCAAGACACCTGATGAAGGCTGGAGAATATATCAGACGAAACGTTGTGTTAACAACAAACAAGATGAGGACGAATATCCATCAAATGTAAATAATGTAAATAATGTACTCACTTTATTTAATCCTCACAAAAATTCGGTTTGAATTTTCGCCGTGAATATTTATATTTCCGCCTAATTTGTTGCGTAACAATGATCAGCTACCTGTCTGTCTATCTTTCAGCTTTTTCTTTCTTTCATTCTTTCTTTCGTTCCTTCTTTCATTCTTTCTTTCGTTCGTTCTTTCTTTCTTTCTTTCTTTCTTTCTTTCTACATATGTGCGTACATAGATACACACATATACATACACCCATGCACCCACATACAAACGCTCGCGCAAGCACACGCACACATATAAACACATACATATACATACGCATACATACATTTATATATAATCAATCTTTGACACCACCACCACCATCACCGCCAGCGTCTATAATCAACAACAAAGCTAATACAATACCCCCGTCATTACCAACTCAATAACTTCTTAATATCCAACAACAACTACAACAACAACAACATCGGCAAAGTAAGCAACTCCATCTAAAATGACAATCATATGCGACGATGTGAAATCCTGTGAAATCCCAGAGTATGGTAATAGTTAGATGCAATATCTTTGATCTTAAATCAATGAGAATTCACCTGGGACTACGCAATGACGACACGAAGATCACCACCACCTCCACCACCACCGCAAACCCCTACCACCAAAACACCGACTATAGAATAATTAGCAACAAGAATAATAGTTACAGCATGATAACAATGTCGGTGCGCTGTATATTAACCCAGTGGAGTGAGGTCATGTGCGTGCATGTTTGTATGTGTATGTGTGTGTGGGGGGAGGGGAGAGTAAGAGTAGCGTGTTAAGATTGTATGGCTTAAATCAGAGTTGGAAGAGCATAGTGCTCATGCACTAAGGGAAGCGCTTCCGCTAACTGCAATGATGCAGTGTTTCCTGTTTCTTCATTTCTTCAGACTTTTGTCTTCTCACTTCTGATCTTAAATCCATAAATCCAAGTTAAAGGAAAGGATTCCAGTAAATCTAAATGCACACTCACACACACACTCACACACACACACACACACACACACACACACACACACACACACACACACAC
>NC_068987.1:85037729-85039058 GCF_001194135.2 Octopus bimaculoides
TATATATATATATATATATATATATATATCAAGGCGTATGTACACATAAATATCTGTATAGATGAGATGAATGGTTAAGTTATATATCGATCAGAATGAGTGTAAAACACATCAATTATCCATGGTGGCACTGGACCCAAAAGTCCTCCGAAGCAGACCAAATGATTCATTCTAGTCAACGCCTAGAGTTTCCCCGAGAACGTCATCACTCTTACCCACAACTTTTCAAGTTCAAATTCCGCCGAGGTCGTCATGCCTTTCTTTCATTTTTGAGTTCGATTAAAATATATATCAGTTGAACACTGGCTCGATATAATCGACTTACCTCTCCCTTAATAATTGCTTTGTGCCAAAACTGTAGTAGTAGTAGTAGTAGTAGTAGTAGTAGTAGTAGTAGTAGTAGTAGTAGTAGTAGTAGTAGTAGTAGTAGTTGGAGTAGCTGTAATAGTAGTAGATTTAGAGTCACATAATTTCTAATATTGAATTTATTATATGTACGAGGGTGAGTCAAAAAGTAATGCCATTTTGTATAGGACAGGTATAATTACCAACACAGAAACATGTATCATACATCAAAATAAAGCTGGTCCTCTGTGGATCACATCCCTGCTTCTCAACATGGCTACCGTTTCTCTAAATAGCAATGTTCCACCTTCGAATGAGAGCATGTATCTCTGTCCTGTAAAATTCTGTTGACTGTTTTTTGAGCCTCTTCTTCACTACGGTTTTCACTTTCTCATTACTGGACTATCATCGTCACTGGATTACCATCTCTTTGGCCCCATGAAAGAGGGTTTGAGAAGCAAACATTATTCCAGTGACGTGGAAGTGAATACTGTAGTGAAGAAGTGGTTCAAAGAACAGTCAATAGAATTTTACGGAGCAGGGATACATGCTCTCATTCGAAGGTGGAACATTGCTATTGGGAGAAATGGTGACTATGTTGAGAAGTAGAGATGTGATCCACAGAGGACCAGCTTCATTTTGATATACAATACATATACCTGTGTTGGTAATTATACCTGTCCTAAACAAAATGGCATTACTTTTTGACTCACCCTCGTATATAAAAAAACAGAGCGGCGAGCTCGCTGAGTCGTTAACGCGCTGGACGAAATGCTAAACGGTATTTCGCCTGTCGCTACGTTCTGAATTCAAATTCCGCCGAGCCCGACATTTCTTTTTTATCCTTTCGAAGTTGATATATTAAGTACCAGTGAAACACTGAGGTCGATGTAATCAATTAGCCCCACCTCCCGCCCACAAGATTTCAGGCCTTGTACTTATAGCAGAAAGTGTATATATATATATATATATATATATATATAT
>NC_068987.1:85039682-85040515 GCF_001194135.2 Octopus bimaculoides
CTTACCGTTTTCTTTTTCTCTCTCTCTTTCTTTCTTTCCTCCTCCTTCTCTCTCCCTTTCTTTCTCTCTCCCTTTCTTTCTCTCTCCCTTTCTTTCTTTCTCCCTTCCTCTCTCTCTCTCTCTCTCTCGCTCTCTCTCTCACGCTCTCTCTCTCTCTCTTTCCCCTTCGCCATCTTATTCCAGTTCTCCCTCTCTCGCTCTCAGGCTCGCTCTCAAGCCCTTTCTTCCCACTTCTCTGTCTCTCTCATCCTCTCTTCTACCTCTCTCTCCCTCTCTTCTACCTCTCTCTCCCTCTCTTCCTCCCCCTCTCTTTTCATCTCTCTCTTCTACCTCTCTCTCCCTCTCTTCCTCCCCCTCTCTTTTCATCTCTCTCTCAGTTCCCTCCCTCATACTTTCTTTCTCCGTCACTTTCGTTCTATCTCTCTTTTACCCTCACTTTCTCGCCATTTCGATCCACTTCTCTCCACCTCTCTCTACTCCCTCCTGTCTCCCAGTCTTCCACTCTCGTGATTTCTCTCCTTCACCTTCTTTCGTTCTACCCCCTTTTCTTCACATCTCTCCCACCCTTGTATTCTCAGCCTTATCTTGCGTTTTCTTTTTTTGTCTTTTCATGTCTATTCATGTGTTTCGATATGTGCGTTTACTTGATATTTGTATCTATAGAGTTACGTATGTACGCAAGTATATCTCTGAATATATGTATGTTTGCATGTATGTATATGTATATCAATATCTGTATGTTTTTAAGTATCTATCCATCTATACATACTTACATACACATATAAATGTATCTATCTATCTATCTATCTATCTATATATATATATATATATAT
>NC_068987.1:85040961-85043139 GCF_001194135.2 Octopus bimaculoides
TATATATATATATATATATATATCTGTGTGTGCATATATGTGTGTGTGTGTGTATTGAGAGAGAGTGAGAGGGGGAGAAAGTGGGAGAGAGCGAGATAATGTGTGTGTATCTATATGTGTGTATGTAAATATACTCATGTCTGCATTGTTGCATTTGATGTATACACTTCCTGCAAAATAATATTTCTGAGACACAAAAACTTTACATTTACTTGCATAAACTATAACTGAAATACGAATTCTTTTTTTTTTCTTCTTCTTCTACTCTATCGAATCTGTTTCATATTCTTACATAGTTATCCGAATTACTTTAGCATGAACTGGAATGAATATGGTAAGACTTGCACCCAGGAACAAGATGTAACACATTTGTTATTTGATACTTTGAGCGGTTTCCTTAGAATATCATTCTGCTTCGGTATCTATCTTTCATTATTGATCAAAGTCATGATATATTTATCAAATTTTAATAATGATAAATTGTAATATGGGTGAGTATTAATAGGAAAATTATGAAATGTGATAAAAATGTAACATAACAATGAAGAAGCATTGAAGAATATATAATAAAAGGAAAAAAGACTGTCAAAACAGTTCCAAAGAGCGTAAGTAGCAAAGAAACCAATCTTGTTGAAGTAATTGCAAGATTCTTCTTATCTATGAAACTCGTTATCTACAATAGCTTGCTTGTCATCGTGGACAGAAAATGTTGCAAACTTAGTAATTAACACTTTCTAATTAGTAACCAAGGTAGTAACCTGACGAATTATTAGCACATAGAACATAATGGTTGGCGTTGGTGGCATTCTCCCGTTCTGAGTTCAAATTCCACCGAAGAAGATTTTATCTTTCATTTTTTCGAAGTTGAAAATTCCAGGCTTTGTACAATAGAAAGGACCATTATTATTATTTGATGAAAACTCTGTTTATTTTGCTGGGTATCATGGAAAGTGTTAGTTGTCCACAGCCAGCAGACTAAAGTGGCACTTGTTTACTGGTCATGCTTCAAGAACCCGGCGAAGAATTCTTGCATTTCCAAGCAATGCTGGTTTTTGAAGGTGTTCTACATGGACAGTAAATGGTGCAAACTTAATAATTAACACTTTCTAATTAGTAGCCAAGGTAGTAACCTGAAGAATCGTTAACACGTAGAGCATAATTCTTGGCGTTGATAGCATTCCTTCGTTCTGAGTTCAAATTCCGCCGAAGAAGATTTTATCTTTCATCATTTCGAAGTGGATGAAATAAGTACCAGATAAAAGTTGGGGTCGACATACTTGAATTAACCCCGCCTTCAAAATTCCAAGTATTGTACCTACAATAAAAAGGATTATTATTATTATTATTTGATGAAAACTCTGTTTTTCTGGGAATGATGGAAGGTGTCAGTTGTCCACAGCCAGTAGACTAAAGTGATACTTGTATGCTGGTCGTGCTTCAATAACCCTGCTTTGCGAAGAATTCTTGCAGTTCCAAGCAATGCTGATTTTTGTAGGTTTTTCTACATGGATAGTAGATGTTGCAAACTTAATAATTTGTCTCTATAAGACAATCTATCCGAAAGCTGATATCAACCGTTTGTACTTGAGAAGTGACCAGGGTGGAAGAGATTTAATAGCAGTAGAAGAATGTGTACAGATAGAAAGAAAAAGCTTAGTAGAAAATTTGCAGAGCAGCACAGAAAAACTACGAAAGACAGAGAATAAAAAACAGGTGATGAAGCGCGTAGTCGGAGAAAAGGACAAGAAGCAAGTTGTAGTAGAAAAATACAAAGAGAGCACGTCAGACAGATTGAAGAGAAACCTCTGCATGGCCAATTTTGGAAAGCCCCTGAAAACGAATGTGGAACAAATGTTATTATTATTATTATTATTGTTCAGTAGTTTTATTTTTATAACGTACTTTCACTTCACTACCGAGCGCAGCTCTGTGCGCCTTGGGCATGTGCTGTGGTTTGCTGTGGTGCTCTTATGTTTACTGTACTGACAGTGTTTTGCGTAGAATGTGTGCAGTACCCAGTAGTGCAATTTTCTGTATGTCATATATATTTGTAAGTCCTGGTGTTTTTGTTATGTATTTGTCTGAATATTTTTTTATTATACCTAAGGCACCTACTATGATAGGAATTGTTTCTGTTTTTAGATTCCACATTCGAGTTATCTCTATTTCCAGGTCTTT
>NC_068987.1:85044556-85049346 GCF_001194135.2 Octopus bimaculoides
TTATTATTATTATTATTATTATTATTATTATTATTATTATTATTATTATTATTATTATTACTACTACTACTATTGAGTGAGAGAGCAGTGCATGCCATCAAAGTGACACGGGTAAAATATACGAAGCCCATTATACCCGTCATGACTACCCGTCTGATAAGGGTACACCAGGCACATGCATCACAACCATATGTGCGCGACATGGTGATCTCATATCAAGATAAACAGCGCATAACCTCCTGGGTGGGGCCCAGCTAGAATTTTCTTCAGGTCGAGTTGCCCATTCCGTTCAAAAGGTCCCTGAATAAGGTTTGTTTAAGAATGTTGAGCAAAACACCCATGTTTCTAAAGGTGAATTATTCAAACTCCAAAGAATTCCTCTCTACACATGGCTATGATGCTCTCCCAATTTATTATTATTATTATTATTATTATTATTATTATTATTATCATTATTATTATTATTATTATTATTATTATTATTATTATTATCGATGTCGCACAGTATGCAATATCATGAGGCTGTTGATGGAAGACATTGTGTCTACCGGGGGTTTGTACTGTTTGTGAAGTCACAAGGATCTCAGACAGTACTTTACGCAATATGCGTACAGTTCCAAGCAATGCCGAATTTTGCAATACATCAAGATTGTAGGGTATTTCTAATGTTTTCAGATGTTTTTTTTCAGATTGGGTGGTATTGAACCAAATGCTCCGATGACAATAGAGGTAACCTTTATGTTTGACTCTCGTAGCTGCCACATCTTAGTAATCTCAATTCTCAGCTTTCCATATTTATCAACCTTCTCTTTTTCTTTCATGATATGTTGATTTTCTGGCACTGCTACTTCGATTATTAGCCACTCTTGTTTGTCTCTCCTAAAGGTTACTATATCTGGCCTTCGGTGCTCTAACATCTTGTCTGTCAAGAAATCAAAGTCCCAGAGGATTTTTGGCTTCCCTTTTTCCGTCTATTACCTTTTCTGGTATGTTGACATTTATTATTATTATCATTATTATTATTATTGTTATTATTATTATTATTATTATTATTATTATTATTATTATTATTATTATTATTATTATTATTATTATTTAAGGCAAGCTTTCTTTGGCTTATTTCAATTCCCCCAAAACACCTCTCTTTCACAAACGAATTTTCATATAGGTCTATCAAGTGTGATTCAGCGTTCTCAGCAATGTTGGGGTTAGAAAATAATACCTAGAGACTTATATTATTCATAGAGTTCTTACGTCGTGTGCCAGCAACAGGAGGAAGGTGTATCATCCTGGCTCTTTTCCCAGTGATACATTTTTCATAATTTCCCCCCTCTATTTTGTTTAAACTGCTGCGTTTTCTTTATCTTATTTTCTTATTTATTGCTGGTTACAGTGATTATTTTGCCAACGTTTACTGAATAATCACTTTGTACGCGATTCGTGCATGGTTGAGTTATAGAGCAATAACATTAGTATCTGAAACTCTTAGACGACAGCAGAGACATTTACTGTTAGGTTAGCGTTCTCTGAATTTCGTTTTCCTACGTTTATGCTTATTCCTCAAAAATTAAACGTTCAATTGATTCAGAAAAATAAGTATTCCTCATAAAGGACGTCTGTGTGTGTATGCATATACATATATATATTCATACATATATACATATATATAAACATACACATATTTGAATAGGTGCATGCTTCCATGCATATAGGTAACTATATATTTATGTGTGTGTGTGTGTGTCTATGTATTTATATGTATGTATGTATGTACGTATGTATGCATGTGTGTATGTATGTATGTATATATATATAGGTATGTATATATATATATATATATATATATATATATATATATATATATATATATATATAAAATTGGGATTTGATTTGCAAGATTCTTTATTTGAGTTCGTGTGTTGAAGCATCTTTTGTTGTGTCTGGGAAGAGTCAGTCTCTTTTAGTGCCTTATTATTTATCACACTCACCAGTAAAGTTTCCATTCACTTATTTATTTTTCCTGAAATTTTCGTTGCGTCTTGCAACCTTTTCAATAGTCGCTGTGTCTGTCCGTTATCGAAGCTGCGTTCTTTTTGTTTGTTTGTGCGCATGTGTGTGAGTGAATGCGTGTGCGCATACACATGTATGTATGTATGCATGTATGTATGTATGTAAGTGTGTGTATGTATGCATGTATGTATGTGTGCTTATGTATATATATGTGTGTACGTTTGCATGTATGTATTCTGCATATCCATGTGTTTGTGTTTGCGTGTTCATGTTCCTGTGATTTTATGTGTATGTCTGTTTGCACGTGTGTATGTGTGTGTGTACCTCTGTCTCTTTGTATGTTCATATCTGAGTGTGTCTGTGTGTGTATGAGGTTGGTCACGAATAAGATTATAGACAAGCTCAGTTTCCTTGATGCTGATGATTAGACCAAAAACCTTCGATGCACAAAGAGGAATTCCAAACACGTTTCGTTGTTCGCAACCTCAAGAGCTCCTTAATAAGATCCAGTGACTAAGGTCATCATCAAGAGGAACAACGCTTTCAACGTGGCGCCCCCACCCTTTAGGAGGGGTTAGTGCGTTATTTTCTTTTTTCTTTTGCCTTTTGTTCTTTGGTTTCTTCGATGCATCGTGAACGAATGTCAGCGGGCAAATGACCAATCCGCCAATTTACACTGTAAATACTCACCGGTAGGCTCCAGCAGCCAGCACCAGCTAACTGCCAGGAGACACCAATTATGCCTCAACGGACCAATGAAGGGGAATGGCACGTAGTTTTGGCTCGTATCCTCTCTAGACCTACCTTTCAACAGAGTCGTGTTAGTTTCAGCTCCAACAGCCAGAGCAAAGTGTTTAGAATCCATTTCATATCCATGGTAGTTGTTTAGAATCTATTGCATGTCCTCAACAGGGTCTACTCAAGTGTACCCAATCGTCTTGCTAAGAGAAAATCTTGAACTGTTAGCACCAAAGTCTTAGCTTTTGTTTTCAAGCGCAGTTGGTTCTGCACTCAAACTTCACACATTCTTTAACACACTCGAACGTTACGGAAAAATACAAAGTAAATAGGAGTGGTGCAAAGACACTGCCTTGTTTTGTCCCATTTTAGTCAGTGAATGAATCGGACACTTTCCCACTATTTCAAACAGACGCCATCATCCTTTGATGGAAAAAGATGATGACATTGAGTAAATTTTGGTGAATACATAGCTTTCTAAACATATATATATATATATGTAAGATAAAATACTTACATAGTCGACCGTTTTCGCTTGAGCTAATCATGACTTGTATGAAGAGTAATTTCAGTTTCATGCTATCATGTGAGGTTTTTTATTCCATGATTGTAGGGCGAAGGACATATACTATGTATGTGTGTGTGCGTATGCGTGTGTGTGTGTGCGTATATGCATATTTATATATATTTAATAACTATCTGAAGTCAGTTCTGTTTCCATCTGAAGTAAAATTATTTAAATCCAAATGATATAACACCGAAGCTAACACCAAACATAACGTCTTGTCGTTTAATATAAATCAACACACGATAATTCACAATCACTTCACAAACATTAGTTAAAGACATTTAGACAAATTAATTACTCACTTGATAGATCAAAGTTTACAGATAACGAATTGTATTGAAAAACAATAAAAAGAACATTGCATTGGCACATGTCAATGTTTTATGATAGAATCTCCAATAACGCTTCATGTAATGTTAGCGCATTTAATCAATATTTATATCTCTTCCATTTTAAACGCATTTATAATGTGATTTAATGTATTATTTTACTCTTCTATATCAGTTCGTTTTTAAACACATTTAACGCTTTCAATTCATTTTTCTGCTGTTTATCTCAACATATAAGTAGTATGTAGTCGTCGGCACATTTGTAAGATGTTGTAAATCGCTTTTATTTTATGCAGAGACATAATATCAAAACAAAAGGATTTAAGGATGTTCAGAATGAAACAAAATGCTATTGAGAGATAACGGATATAATGTAATAAATATATTATAAACACGCACACAAACGCACAAACACAACATACATTTATATACAAGCATACCCAGAATACATACACATACATGAGTGTGTGTGTGTGCGTGTCTGTGCAAACATTGCAAGTACGGATCAGCGAACAAACCGTTTGCTGAAATAATAAATATTACTATTGACTTTTGTTATGTGTGGGAGTGTTTCTGGCTGGCGTGACACAATGGTGTTGAAACACCGGTGTTGCAGAATACCTTCTACTAATGAATCGGGTGTATTTTAAGCGTATATTCGTTGGGAAGGAGAAGCGATTAGCATATTAACGTTCGAATCTGCCGGAACGCAGTTAGAATATATATGCTAATCATCGGTCATCGTAAAACTTACTCTGAAAGACATACAAGAATTGGAAAAGATACAAAAAAAAAAAACTCCGAAGAATGCCACTGAATCAAAAGAAATATACAAACATACACACATACTAAAACACATATTTATCTTTGTATGTATGCATGTGTGTGTCTGTGTGTATGTGTTCGTGCGTGCGTGCATGTGTGTGAGTCTGTGTATATGTGAGTGCGCGTATTGATAACACCTAAAAAAGATGCATTTTCATTCACCGTTGGTTATTGCGGTTTTATTGAATACATTTATTTATTCTTTAGTAATTCAAGATATCTTTACGTAAGTTTGGTAAATATAACTGCTAAAATGGGTTGTCACTGTTATTTTCATGTTTGCATTATATAGACGACAATATATTCACCGCACCCTATAT
>NC_068987.1:85050448-85051354 GCF_001194135.2 Octopus bimaculoides
TATATATATATATATATATATATATATATATATATATATATGTATGTATGTATATACATATATATGTATATATATGTATGTATATATATATATAAACTTAGATTTACTTAGATAAACTTAGATATGTTTCGATCAAAGATTGGTCCAGCCCATGTCTTACTTAATAGCACCACCTGATAGGATTATCTAAATCCTTTTTACAGTCAAGTTTTGTTTATGGTTCATTCAAGTAGTGAGTTGTATCCAGGTATAGGTGGCTTGTCTGGTATTCGTTGAAGAAATCTGTCTAGACTCCGTTTAAAGTTGATAGGATACTTTTCCTCTTTTATCTGTTTCGGGAAAATGTTAAACAGGGCAGGGCCTGTTGAGGAAAAGAAATTATGCCGCAGTGTACCTCTATGTTGTGATCTTGAATTGGGCAGGGGAAGAATCGCAGCAAAATAATAAGAAATATACATGCCCAACTTTAATATTGCTTTCTGTAAATGCACTTTGTCGTACAAATCCTACATTCATATACGCACGCATGTTTGCATGTGTGTAATAAGTTCCAATTATATTTTCTGTTTAATAAAGTTTCTACTTTGGTAAGGAGTCACATATTCCGCTAACGTCCCGTGATTTAAATCTTAGCAAAATTTTACCACACACGTTTACAAATGTGTGTAACCGTTTATTAGTGTGTGAGTGCGTGTGTTACCTTCGCTCCTTTTTTTTTTCCTTTAGTATAATAGATATATATTTTTTCATGCATTATTTTCAAACGTCCTACTTCAAAATACATCAACAGGAAAGACTACAAAACATTAATAATAATAATAATAATAATAATAATAATAATAATAATAATAATAATAATAATAATGATAATAATAATAATAATAATAATAATAATAATAATAATAA
>NC_068987.1:85051829-85052650 GCF_001194135.2 Octopus bimaculoides
TTTTTGCGTCCAAGATAGAGATAAAGACATTGCCTGCTTCGCAATGTTTTTCCCCTCTCACATCTCGCCTGCTAAGTTAGCTTTAATTTCATGCTGGTTTACGAAGTCAGTCATGCATTTGCCAATGTATTTTAACGTGAATGCAAGGACAATGGAAACCTTTGATGTGTTTACAAAACTAAACCAGTTGACAGCACGAAAAGTAGAGTAGTACAATTTAGTAGGTCCATTCTATTATTATTATTATTATTATTATTATTATTATTATTATTATTATTGCTGTTGATGTTGTTATTATTGTTGTTGTTGATGTTGTTATCATCTTGCTGTTGCCCCTACTTAGGGTTTACAAGAGATACAAACGCACGTACTATAGCGTGTATACACATTTTAAAGAAGAGGATACAATTTTGTTTTTTTCTATTTTTTAGATAGCAATGCACAGCACAACTGTACGCCGGTATCTGTGGATGAAACCACAAAGGGAGAAGTGAAAAGCAGAACACACTCAACTAAAAATAGACTATCATACATACATACATACATACATACATACATACATACATACATACATGCATACATACATACATACATACATGCATGTACGCATAGACACACACGCATAGACTTACATATATACACACATATATACGCACATATACATATGTATATAATTGTATGTATATATGTGTGTGTGTGTGTGTGTGTGTGTGTGTATGTATAGGCGCAGGAGTGTATGTGTGGTAAGTAACTTGCTTACCAACCACATGGTTCCGGGTTCATTCTCACTGTGTGCACCTTGAGCAAGTGTCTTCTACTAT
>NC_068987.1:85056258-85058473 GCF_001194135.2 Octopus bimaculoides
TATATATATATATATATATATATGTATGTATATATATATATATACACGCGACACGCATACGCACACAAGCACACATACTACATATATACACCCAGCATCTTGACAAAAATTGTCAATATTGCTTACTCTTCGTAATAAACGCTACCACTTTACTATTTTCTCAATATAAAAACATATTTTCAGAGAATTCACATCATTTTATTGATTTACTCCTGAAATTGTTAAAAACATTCAACCTTCTATTCAACAAAATAGTTTTATATCATATTTATTTACATATTCTTAAAAGAGTTCTTGCATTCTAGAATTTGTGTATGTTTTTTTACGTTTTTAGAAGTAATTCTTTATCTCAGTGTATAAAATCATGTATATGACATTTTTAGATTTTATACGAGATAGAATGTGATAAACTTTTGTTGTTGTTATTATTATCATTATTATTGATATTATTATTATCATTAGCACACAGGGTAAAATGCTTAGCGGCGTTTCACCCGTCTTGACGTTCTGAGTTTAAATTCCGTCGAGGTCAGATTTGTCTTTCATCATTTCGAGGTCGATAAACTTAAATACCAGTGGAACGCTGGACTCTATGTAATCGACTAGTCCCCTCCCCCCAAATTTCAGGCCTTGTGCCTTTAGTAGAAAAGATTATTGTTGTTGTCGTTATTATTATTATTATTATTATTATTATTATTATTATTATTATTATTATTATTATTATTATTATTATTGAGTGAGAGAACAGTACATACCATGAAAGTGGCACTGGGTTTAAAATATACGAAGCCCATTATACCCATCATGACTACCCGTCTGATAAGGGTACCCCAGGCACATGCATTACAACCACATGTGCGCGACGTGGTGATCTTAAGATAAACAGTGCATGACCTTGCAGTTGGGGCCCAGTTAGAATTTTCTTCGGGTTGAGTAGGCCATCCTACTCAAAATTCTCTGAATAAGGTTTGTTTAAGAATGATGAACAGAACACCTATGTTTCGAGAGTTAAATTATTCAAACCCCACTGCTTGGTATTGCATTCTCCCGATGATATCCTAAACAATTCGAAGAATTTAGGTTCAACAGAAGCAAAGCTAATATTCAGTTCGGAAGCATGGCTGTAAGGCTTTTCAGTAGCACTTCGTTTGATTGTTGGGACGAACGACGGTCTAGCGGAGAATGAATTACACTGTCTATCTCGACGGTCTCTTGCGCCTCTCGGTAAGACAGGCAGAGCGTTGCGAAAAGCAGATAATAGCTGCAGGAATACGGGAAGCAATTCTTGGCTGCGTTAGGGGCAAATCGCCTGGTTTGGATGGTCTTCCTTACACGCTTTACTGTTATATGCCAGACTTGTTTGGAGAACTCATAGCAGAAATCTACGGCAGCTGGCAGCAGCATCTCAGAACTCCTGCTTCCGTGTTTCAAGGAGTGACGGTTTGCTCGGAAATAAATTGAACAAGGAAATCACATTGATAATTTTAGGTCTATATCTATGCTAAACACAGATATTAAAATATTGGCGTTAGCAAAAGGGCTGGTGCTTTTGGTCAAGGGTCTAATTCGTGATTCGCAAACATGCTTCATTCTAAGAGATGTATCGACGACACACTCCATCTCATTCGGTACATCATAGAAAGGGTGGGTAATGAAGCTGGCATGGGCGAAGCTCTGATGTATTTAACTTAATCTAAAGCTTTCGATAGGGTCGACCACAAGCACTTGGCGGATTTTCTCAAGACATCCGACTTCGTTCCCACCTTCCCCAATTGGGTTGCTACAATAGACACATACACCTAAAGAACTCAAACTAAAGAACTCAATGGCTCCAGAGCTCTCCACCAGGAGGGGCAAGTGCATGTTGTCCACCAGTGTTGTGGAACGCTGGACGGTTGGACGGATAACATTGTTCGGGGTCTGGTTTGGACAGAAATATCAAGTGGAGAAATGAGACGAGGTGACAAACAAGGTAGCCAATCACGCCATGAAGTGGGCCGAGAGAAAGCTTTTATGAAAGCCCGAACAGAGGTGACGAAAGTATACAACGCCTTCATCATATACAACCGACTGACCGTCGTGTCTTGTCCCAGTTCACGTCTGGTGAGATTGGAGCGCCTTATCTTTCACTTTTTATGGAAGGGACGCGTTCTGTTGCTAAAACACTCCATTTCTTGTGACACCTGCTGACTTGAGGACTGGATAATCTGTGGTT
>NC_068987.1:85058483-85060640 GCF_001194135.2 Octopus bimaculoides
TTCTGTTGCTAAAACACTCCATTTCTTGTGACACCTGCTGACTTGAGGACTGGATAATCTGTGGTTGATGATGCGCAGACATACACTGGCACTGCGATATCTCCAGCGTGTTCCTGACGGCAAGTTGTGATCACCGTTACTCGCTTTTCCGAAGCTCGTCTCCTTGATTGAGCTGCAATACTTAATCAAACGAAGCTCAATCAGGTGTTTACCTTCTAGAAGGCTGTCAGATGTTCACAGCTCTTTTCCAGTAGAGCAACGTGGTAGATGAAAGTTTCGCTTTGGTGTTCTATATAAGTTCAGTGCCGAGCAAGAGTGAGGTTCTCGCGGAAACCTTTGGCATCGATGTGAATCAATTTCCCGGCCTCTTCCGGAGAACCTTCGAACCGATGCGCATAAATAATTTCCAGTATCACTTGCCTAGCAGTACTACAAAGGATTTTGGTTATTGCCTGTTCAAAATAAACTTTACAGGCATGGAAGTGCCGTCAGACAAGCTTGCCCAAAGTGCGTGCTGAGCGACGAAACTCTTCTGCACGCACTCGTCCAGTGTTCGAGCATTGCTGTTTTGTGCGTATATCTCTAACACCTACTGTCTTGTGTAGGACAGAACCAGCTATCGGCTGAGTCTAAAGTGAAAGTCGCCCCGCCGCCTTATTTTGGCCGTGAAGGACAGGCAGTTTTATCCGTCTTGTGGACTTAGCAAGAGAGGTTGTGTGGTAGAAAAGAGTGCATCTAGACACCTTACTCTTTGGCCAACCCCATTGCAGGTGCATGCTGACCGACAGCGTCGAAGCGTGAGGGACGGAAGGACCGGTTAAATTGCACCGGATTTGGTCTGGGAATCCAGATGGACATGAACTTGGTGGAGGAGGTGACGAGCAAGGAGGAAGCTGTTCGTCAAGAAATGTTCTTCAAGGAAGTTGTACTCCAAGTAAGCTGTTTTTCAGGTGGAGGTTGCGAATTCGTACAATCGCATTCATCATCTACTACCGCATGACCATCCTCCCTTGCATTGCTTCGATACTGATCGAGATGGAGCGCTTGATCTTCCGCTTTCTGTGCAAGGGACGTGTTCCGCTTGTCAGACGGTCCATCAGCTGTCAGTAGCCGTCGAGTGAAGGACCGGGTAAGCCGTGACTGGCGATGGGCAGACATGCACTGAGGCTGCGACATCTCCAGGGTTTCCTTGACGGTGAGCAGGTATGGTCGCCGTATGTCAGACTGGGTTTTCCATAACTCGCCTCATTGACGGTGCTACAGTCCTGAGTATTGGGAAGCGCATTCAGTCCTCTGCCAGTCAGGCAATTTAGTCGGTGAATGTCCCACATTGGGGGGATTAGTGGCAGGCAAGTGCAATGACGTATTTGGGGAAACTTTGAGCGTTGGTAGAAGTCAACAAGCTGGTCTTTTCCGGGGACTTTCGGGCCAAGGCCTATGGATAATTTTCAGAAATCTCTGGCCTGGAAGTGCAACAAAAGGGCCCTGTTAGTTCTAGAAAGCTCTGCAGGCACAGAAGTGCTGTCAGACGGATTTATCCTAGATGTGCGCAGTGTGATGAAACCTTTCTTTTTGTACTTGTCCAGTGTCTGGACATTGCTAACTTGTGAGGATTTATCGAATAGCTGTTGACGCGTGTGGGAGAAATCCGGTTATCGACGAAGTCCATCGTGGCGATCACCCCGCGCCATTCTTTTAGCTCAGAAGAGCACACTGTGTTTTCCTTTTTAGTGGACATGGCAAAACCAATAGTATGGTAGACTGAAGACAAATACTTTCGTCTTCGTCCAAATCCTTATCAATTGAAAAGTCAGTACTACCTTGCCCTCCCACTCCTCAGTAATTTTGTTTAGAGGTGGATGAATGTGGAAAGGTTTGTCGGCATGAATGGGCCTAGACTGAACATATGTTTGTATGCTAGAGGAGTTGAGAAGGAGAGAGGCACCGGTTGAGGTGCTCTTGGCCATCACCACCATCATTGTCATAGATACTGTTCTTCTTCTTCTTCTTCTTCTTCTTCTTCTTCTTCTTCTTCTTATTATTATTATTATTATTATTATTATTATTATTATTATTATTATTATTATTATTATTATTTATTATTATTATTATTATTATTATTATTATTATTATTATTATTATTATTATTATTATTAT
>NC_068987.1:85061556-85064156 GCF_001194135.2 Octopus bimaculoides
TATATATATATATATATATATATATATATATATATATATATGTTATGTATGCATATATATATACACACAAACACACACGAAAGTATATACATATATATATACATGTATATATATATGTGTGTGCAGATATATATAACTATATATGTAAATATGTATGAGTATATGTATTAGTTATCGGACCATCGAAAAAAATGCTATAAAAATGACCGTTAAAACAAAGGGAAATTACTGTGTGATTGATCGTTATTAAGACAAAAGAGCTGTTAGAATGACCGCTAAGTAAGGGGTGGGAGTAAAGGTAAGGGAATAAAAATGTTCATAGCAATCGCGTAAGCGCGCATGTCCATACATACACATGCGCGCCCGCACACCCACATACATGCGCCTATATGTCTATACTCATCCACCCTCCCTTGAAACACACACATGCTCACCCACACATTCACCAAAAAATATATACATACCCGCATACACGCACACACACACATACACATGCAGAAAACAGGTTCATACACACGTCTATATACGCACATGCACAGGAAAAAACAGGGCTAAAGGCAAAATACAGAAAAACGTGTGAAAAAACGTGTAAAAAATAAGCAATAAAAGTAAAACACGTCTCCTATAGGCACATATACGTGTCCGGGTATGTGCGTATATTAGATGTATGGGTGTGCGCGCATGCGAGTATTGTGTATAGAGACGTGTTTTACTATTATCGCTTATTTTTTACACGTTTTTTCGCACAATTGTCTGTAATTTGGCTTTAGCCCTGAATTTCTTGTGCATGTGCGTATATTGACGTGTGTATGAACCTTTTTTGTACGCCGGTGTGTGTGTGTGTGTGTGTGTGTGTGTGTGTGTGTGTGTGTGTGTGTGCAAGCGTGTATTCGGATATGTATTTATTTTTTGGCGAATGTGTGGGTGAGCATGTGTGTGTTTCAAGGGAGGGTGGATGAGTATATACATATAGGCGCATGTACGTGGGTGTGCGGGCGCGCATGTGTATGTATGGACATGCGCGCTTACGCGATTACAATGAACATTTTAACTCCCTCCCCTTACTTAGCAGTCATTCCAATAGCTCTTTTGCCTTAATAGCGGTCAATCATACAGCAATTTTCCTTTGTTTTAGCGGTCATTTTCATAGCATTTTTTCGATAGCCCGATAACTGAAGAGATGCCAGCGTGGGCATCTCTTCCGCCCCGACATCCGAAACTCAGATTCTAATTTGCTTATTTTCAGGTGAGACTGATGTTTTTCAATAAACGTAATCTTTTTATTTAACTGTTGTATAGAAGGTGTTTCCCTGTATTGATATATAGGAAAAAAACTTTCTTGCTCTGCTAGAGATTACCCGTACATCTCTCTGGGTGTTTGCTTAGTGATATGTTTTTCCGTGTCTACGGATACGGATTTGTTCTCTATGCAGTATTGTTCTCCCTCTGAAAGACATTCTCTTTTTACCTATGTAGTTGTTTTCACATCCTCAACAAGTTATGATGTAGATTAAACTTTCGGACGCGAAGGTAAATTCAATTTTATTTTTGAATCTTTATCCTTGTTTAAAATGGAATTCTAAAACTGCACGTAGGCTGGGACATGTTCCACAGTTAAGTCATCCACATGTTTTCATTCTTGGTTCCGTTGTTGTTGGGTATAATTTTGCAGCTGTCAGTTTTCTCTTTAGAGGTTTTGGTTGCCTTTACATTTCATGAATTTGTGTGGAGAATTTGGTTGATCTTAGAGTCCCTAGATACCATAAGTACATCTTGAACAACGGTGTTATGTGTCATTATTTACAAGGTAGTGTGTAGAAATATAAAGTAATATATTTAAATCAGGTGTGTTTTTTCGTTTTATTTCCCTTAATATCTTGATATCAGTCGTGTTCGGTTTTTTTTTTTATCTCGTCATCTCTTAGTGAAGGTGGATATGCCTCTCGACAAGTATGGTTTTAAGCTCATGAAGTCGTGGGTCCTGGGTATTTTCATCTGACACTATTGTACAAATCTTTTTCCGCTAAATTGAACGGGGTATTTATCTAAATGAGTATGCATATTTTTGTAGTGACACATGATAGGCAGTCAGATCTAAACACCACATGACTAGGATTGCTCGAACTGGGGCAGCTTCTCTCCTGCCGTAATTCCACATTTTTGTCGGTAGTAAGTAGTATCAAACAAGAAATTATGTTCTGGAAGATAAATTTTAATACTTTAGTTATAAATTGTTTGTTGATGCACTCCGGTAGTTCTGGAGTTTTTCAGAATACATACATACATTCATACATACATACATACATACTTACATATCTATCTATCTATCTATCTATCTATCTATCTCTCTCTCTATATATATATATATAGTTTCACGGAGAAATGCCGAAAGAAGATGAATGTTACAACAAAACCACATCGACATACGGCAGCCAGGCGCCGAAAACTGGTGGTCTCGGGGTCCCGGGAAGGGCCCCGTGGTCAGTCGCGCCGTGGAAACCACTCACGGCGTGGCGAAGAGCTACTTCCCCCCAGGGTAGGTACAGGGTCATGCCTGCCTTGGCGTAATCTTGTTGGCCCCCCGACTAGGACAGCCGATG
>NC_068987.1:85067485-85073269 GCF_001194135.2 Octopus bimaculoides
ATATATATATATATATATATATATATATATATATATATATATATACATGCATGTGCGCGTCTGTGTCTGTATACATGTATGTATATAAAAGGATGAAATGTTGAGATTGTAAAAGTGTAGAGAAAGTACAATAGAAGAAAAGGTTATCTCTGGGAATGTTTCTTAGATAAAAGAATGCCTTCCGTTTTGCGCGCCAGTTGTTGTTCTCTCCGGCTGCTTGTGAAATGTTATTTCATGTGTTTTCCGAATAACGCCTCTTATCTGCCATAGTCTCACTGGTTCGCTGTCGTCCTCGTCTTCATCACCATCATCACCATCATCATGAACATCATCAACACCCTCTTCGTCATCGTGTTATCATCACCATCGTAAACAGTCACTCGAGCAGCATCTATACCTCCGTAAGCGACAGCACCACTAGCTTCATATGCAGCAGCAACAAAAACAGAGACCAACGCCGATATTTTTTCATCAACTTTATCTATCGGTGGAATCGGGAGAAGCGAATGGTAAGTGAAAACAGAATGAGGTGTGGGTTTGAGCCTTTATACTCTGGGTTCAAATCTTCGCCAATTATTGCTTCAAAAATCTATGAAGACAAATATCAGATAAGCACAGTTATCAATACAATAGATTATTCGCGTTTTTGACTCTTTTACTTGTTTCAGGACTTATTCTTTGTAAGTCTAGTACTTATTCTATCTGTTTGTTTCGCCGAACCGCTAAGTTACAGGGACGTAAACACATCACTGTCGGTTGTCAAGCGATGTTGGGGGGACAAACACAGCCACACACACATACACACACACATATATATATATATGCATATATACGACGGGCTTCTTTCAGTTTCCGCCTACCAAATCCACTCACAAGGCTTTGGTCAGCTCGAGGCTACAGTAGAAGACACTTGCCCAAGGTGCCACGCAGTCGGACTGAAGCCGGAACTACTTACCACACAGCCACTCCTGCGCCTATTTCATAAATATTGGTTTCAAATTTTGGTACAAGACCAGCAATTTCGGTGGTGGAGGTGGTGGTGAGATGGGGGTAAATCGATTACATCGAGCCTAGTGCTCAGCTCGCACTTGAACTCAAAACGGCGGCATTTGAACGACATGGACCATGGTTCCGGGTCCAGTTAGACTGCGTAGCACCTGGGCAAATATCTTCTTCTAAAGCCATGGTCTGGCAAAAGCCTTCTGAGTGGATTTAGTAGATGGAAACCAAAAGATGACCCATGTATGTACATATCTATGTGTGTGAGTCCTTGTGTCTGTGCTTCTCTCCCTTCCACCGCTGACACCCGTTGTTGGTATGTTTACGTTCCAATAACCTAGCCTTTCAGTAAAAGAATAAGTACTGCTTTTTATTCATTCGACTATGAATCATTCAGGGCGGTGCTCCAGTATGGCCGCAGTCTAATGATTAAAACAAATAGAAAATACAAAGATAAAAAGTTGGTCTGGCGCGTAACGATTCTTTTCTACTCTAGGCACAAGGGTGGGCAGTCGATTAGATCGACCCCAATATGCAACTAGAACTTAATTGATCGACCCCGAAAGAGATGAAAGGCAAAGTCGAGCTCGACGGAATTTGAAATCAGAACATAAAGACAGACGAAATATCGCTATGTATTTCGCCCGGCTTGCTAACGCTTTAAGAATCTTTTTCTACTCTAGGCACAAGGCCCGAAATTTTTGGAGAGGGGGCCAGTCGATTACATCAACCACAGTACACAACTGGTACTTAATTTATCGACTCCTCAGCGGAATTTAAACTCAGAACGTGAAGACAGATGAAATACCGCTAAGTATTTCGCCCGGTGTGCTAACATTTCTGCCAGCTCACCAGGGTAAAGATTCTGCCAGCCAATCTGCTTGTTGTCTCATAAATATTTGTAGCTTTATGCCCACATGCTTTGGGGATTTGCAGAATCCTGAAAGCAGTAAATAGAGTATCTTGCATTTTGGGGTCTGTACATTGTGTTCACACTTCAGAGTGTTTATGCTTTCATTTCTGTGTCAAAAAATATGTATCAGGGAAAGATATTAATCGAGTCCTTCCCTCTCTGACATTACTTGTCTTTCGCGAAACCAAAGATCGCTTTTCATTATTCCTGATTCGTTTAAGACGACAAGATGGCAGACTCGTGTACTCGTCGGACAAAATGCTTGGCAGCATTTCAAATGCCGCCGTAGTCAATGTGGCCTTAGTAATTGTTCCAAAGCGTTTTGCTTTACTTTTAAAGCTATTTTCATCGCTGTTTGATTTCTTTATCTGATGTCACGGACGAGTGAATCCATTAACACTTTTTCTTCTAGCAATTGACTCTCTTGTAATCACGGAATTTCTTTCACAGTTAATAAATCTTAGAATATATAACAATTATTTACTGCATTTGCAGCACCGTGGAAAGATACTAACCTGTTCACGGCAACAAATGTTACGGTGTTAATCGACAGAGCATACGTAACCGAATGGGATTTGAAACAGGAAATCTGTTATTGCCATAAGATTGTTTCTGCTGCTTCCATCATTTCTTACCCAATCTCTTTATCCAATATATTTTGATAATGCTTTGCAATTCTATTTTCATCTAGTTTCCGTATAAATGTTCTTGATTAAACACAGCACAGCAATCGTAACACTTTGTTATTCGACACATGGGATTTTCTTCTGAACCACATCTTCACCGTCCACAAACACATTACGTAAAGAACGAAATTTTCAAATCTATCTTCAACGCACCGCAAAATTTCTTTTTAACGTTGACATCCGTAGGGAAAACAGAGCTGTTAATAAAATCTCGTTCAGCTGTTCGCACAGTGAGTTACTGGTTTAGGGATACATTTTCACTTATTACAAATGCATCAGATACAAGTCTCAGGTAAAATTCTTGGATTGGTTCATTGTGAAAGATAAATTGGAAGTGTTTAGATATTTTAGGATAAATGGCAATTTAATGCATTGAAAACAAACGACTCTGTGTTACTGACGTGCGAGAAAAATCTAAAATAAGGAAATTCAAAATAGAAAATTGCATTTGTTATTCAAAGGAATATCATATTATTTCATTCTCCATACTTTAATCAAGAACGTTCTGGTTCAAAATGTTACGAATGTCGGTCCTTTTCGAGACATTATATGAACGAGAAATTGCACAAACGGATGTATGACTGTGGGTACGAGGTTTGATTCGCAGCTATGTGGTTTCCGTTTCAAGCCCACTGCATGATGCCTTGGACAATGTCTTCTACTACAGCCCCGAGCCGATCAATAGCTGTAGAACTCACACACACACTACGTACAGACCTGTATGTAGGTACGTGTATATGTTTGTCTCCCACAGTATGATAAACCGGTGACGTTTTTTATATTTCCTCGTAAATTTGCATAAAACACACTTGGGTATATGGCGTACTAGTAGAAGACTGGAGGGTATATCAGCCAAAACGTTGTGTTAACAACAAACAAGATGAGGACAAATATCCGTCAATTGTAAATAATGTACAAAATTCCTCATCTCTTAAATATAGAACTGTATTACAAAGAATAAGTGCTGGGGACGATTTGCACGACTAACGCCAGTGCCCCAGCATGGCCGCAGTCAAATGACTGAAACAGGTAAAAGAATATAACTATATTTATCTGTATATATATATATATATATAGAGAGAGAGAGAAATAATTTGTTTTATATTATCAAACGCGTGATAATGCTAATAAATAGAGTGGTCAGGATAAAATTATCCATACATTGCAGAAAAATACGTTACCTGCCAGCCTCGAGACTCAAACTCACATCCCTGTGATTATGCGTCAAGGAATTTACCATTAAGCTAAACTTCCCAGTAACGAATTTTTCTGCAATTTTAGAACTTATAAATTTAGCTTCATAAGACGCTAACGTTAAATTCAACATACGATGAAAGTTACTTTCATCGTAAGTTGAACAGAGTGGGGAGATCTTATGTGTACAGTTGGATATATGGCAAGTACTGTATGAGTTATAGTCCCACGTAGATTATGTTTGTCCACTCAGCTTCCAAATTGCTGAAACGCGCGTAGGAACTAAATATTCATGCTGGTTTGTATCTGTATTTCCACAATTATGTATACTCCCTCTCTCCATGTACACACACATACACACACACACACACACACACACACACACACACAGAGGGATAGATGGAGAGGTGGAAAAAGAAGGAGTATTTTATCTTATACCGAATCTAATTAATTCTAGGACATATTGTTTCTTCGAAAATTCGCTGCCATGTCCCTTAAACAACTATTTTTAGGTATGATTCGAACCAAACTTCTGTTTTTGCCCTATATATCCTTTTAAAATTGCTAAACCACAAATTATCTCTAAGAAATATGTTCGTGTAATAAAAGCTATGTCAAGATATTACAATGAGATATTACCTAACCAGAATAAAGAATCCGAAAAACAAATTAATCCGCAGATCTTTGCATACATCTCTCTCTTCTACGAAGATACAAAAGGTAGCGTATATTAAGACATGTATTAATAAACTAAACAAATCTTATAACATATTAAATAACATAAATAATATATCAAATCAAAAATTTTCTATTAAATCGGTAAGATTTTAATTAATCATTTAATTAATTTCGGGATCAGTTTCAATCATTGTAATAAATAATTTTGCTTGCTTTAGATGCAATATATATGATTAAAGGGCAATGTTCCAATAGTATTGTCAGCTTTCGTTCGTCAACACACGTTTAACATTCACACTTAATTGTATTCATAAATGTATATTGAAAATAGGAAGAATGGCGATTAATGAATTAGCATACGAAAAATCAGTGTCTAGTTTGAGGTTATGAAGCGGTTTTAGCTAAAGTCTAGAGCAACACATTCAATTATGAATAGGAACTTTTTGAGAAGATTACCGTTTGTGAATCAATAAAGATTTCTTTTTACTGAAAATTCATCCGGATCTTATCTTCCTGAAGGAGGAAAATTACAATTAGAAATTTATTAGAGGTAATATTTATTCCCACTTCAATGTGGATCTTCTGTTAAAGCTAACTTTACTGCAGTATTTACCACGAGGGAAACTCTCATAATGGCTTTGGATGCAGAATGCATGCCTGTTTGTTTATATCGCCAGCGGGGAGATAAATTCCCACCAAGTCCAGCGCCGAGACCAACAGATCACGTAATTTCGACTAGACACGATTAGACTCGGAAATTTTGTGGGGATCCCATTGACCCGATGTGTTCACTTTTCCGATGGAACGTAGGTGTTGAATTACCAAATCCAAGCTTCTCTGCTAATTCCTCAATAGTTACGAGGGAATTTTGTTCCACCAGGGTTTGCAGGACGTCCTCATCGAGCTCTGCAGATTTTCCAGGACGAGGCTCGTCTTCTAGGCTGTAGTTTTCGGCTTGGAATTTCTGGAACCACCATTGACACTGGCTTAAGTTTATTGTGCCATCTCCATATACTGCATCAATATTCCTCCCACATTCCGTTACGTTGTTACCTTTATAGAATTCATAAAGCAAAATATGCCGAATATGCTCCTTTGTCACTTACATTATAGCTTTTAAAACATAATTGCTAAAATCGAACTGCACACTTTAAAACTTGCACTAAGAATAAGTAAGAAAGAAAAAATGGTTTTATAGCAAGTTAATGCAGATACTATATCCTGCCCACCTCCGACTTTTAGTTCATGCAATTGAAGAAACCGCATCATTTATGGGATAACACAACGTATGTATATATATATTCATATATATAT
>NC_068987.1:85073620-85075290 GCF_001194135.2 Octopus bimaculoides
TGTGTGTGTGTGTGTACGGCGAGCTGCTTTCAGTTTCCATCTATCAAATCCACTCACAAGGCACGGGGCCCTATTGGAAGACAATTGCCCACTGTGTCACGCAGTGGGACTGAACGTGCAACTACGTGTTTGGGAAACTAGCTTCTTACCACACATCAACGCCTGCGCCCATTTGTATGCAATGTTTTTTTTTTTTAATTTGCTGTTCGTTGCTCATCCATGATAAATATCTTATTGAGATATAATACCGTAATTTTAGAATTTCTATATCAATGGAATTAATGTTTACATTTCATCATATCCTTGGCTGAAACAAAATATCATTGACAAAATAGATTTGTTTCATTAAATGATACCTTCCCTTAAAACATCTGGCTTTAAACCAACGATAGAATTAAACCTGATACATGTAAAAATATACCCTGGAAGAGATTTGCCTTATTCTCTGCAAAATGCCTTTGGGTAAAATTTTAAAATTCTTGTTTTTCTGCATTCTCTTATTGATTTTTAATGTATTTAGTGACAGACCGGAAATTAAATGTTTGCTTCTGCGCAGTTGTGTATTATGTGTACTGTCCATTATGAATTTAATAACTTGTGATTTTGATTGATTTTAACGATTTGTATTCGATTATTTCCGTGGTGCCCTGTAATGGCTTTAAGAATAGTCTTGCGTCCTTGTATAATCTTACCAAATAGTGTGTCGTAACAAGCAGACAATGTTGTGTTTCACCGCTGAGAGGACCTTTAAAAAGTGTCCACTTCTCCGATAGCTTACAAGTGTGGCTATCTGAGAATGCTTCATGTAATCATTCAGTTTTGTACCACAAGATTAATGGAAGTTGTAAATCAATGCATTGCCAAATACTTCAATTGTAATTTAAAACATCTCAGTTGTTTGAGAGAATTTTACGGGTTAAACTATATTTACATTATCACCATTTAAGTTCTAGGTTCAAATCCTGCCGATGCCAATGCACCTATCAGCTGTGTCATCAAGGGTGAAATCAGTCATCAGGGATGTAATAAAAGCAACTCAATAGTTCATACCTCTGTCCTTGCATTGTTTCAACCAAGTGACCATGAATAAGAAAAGCATACACACAATTTTATTCGTAATTTTGTTTGTATACATAACTTATACGTGTGCGTATATTTATGCAGTTGTGTTAATGTCTAAATTTCTCTTAATGTATATTCATATATATATATGTGTCTTTTGTGCAGGTGTATGTACGTACATGACTTTTACTTGTTTCAGTCATTTGACTGCGGCCATGCTGGAGCACCGCCTTTATAGTCGAGCAAATCGACCCCAAGACTGATTCTTTGTAAGCCTAGTACTTATTCTATCGGTCTCTTTTGCCGGACCACTAAATGACGGGGACGCAAACAAACCATCATCGGTTGTCAAGCGATGCTGGGGGACAAACAGATACACATACATACATACATACATACATACATACATATACATATATATACATATATACGACGAGCTTCTTTCAGTTTCTGTCTACCAAATCCACTCACAAAGCTTTGGTTGGCCCGAGTTTATAGTATAAGACACTTGCCCAAGGTGCCACGCAGTGGAACTGAACCCGGGGCCATGTTGTTGGTAGAGAAGCTACTTACCACACAGCCACTCCTACGCCTATATATATATATAT
>NC_068987.1:85075300-85076911 GCF_001194135.2 Octopus bimaculoides
TGATATAAAACAAGCACAATTAAAGGTTATAAACCTCATTCAGGGATAGCAAAATCCTATGAAAGTACTGGTTAATTACCTATACAAAAATATATTGAACATTGTATTTAATACTCAACTGCAAGTTAACTATACTAACCGTGGTTTATATATTAATTAAAAAATTCAGAAACATCCCTTTCAGCTGTTTCAATTCAGACCCTCCGAAAATTAACTATTTAAATTTAAAATTACTTGAAAGTCGAATCTCTTCAGAGGTAGATGAAGATATACAAAATAGGTGTTCAATTCCTGCATGTTGAGTAACAAAGCAGATATTGTCGTTTTGGACAGACAATTATGTACCGTGGTATAAATCAGCAGCCATGCTGATGGGAATATCTCATTAAACATAACAGAGAAATAACATAACTATCGGTAACCGATTTGAACCCTTCAGCTTGTATGCCCAGATTATAAATTTACATGTTTATCAGTAATTAGGGCACTTGGTTTTTGTGAGTAAATGCCTAACGAACAATCTGTAAAAGTTTGATCTTTCAGAAAAAGAAATCGCATATTACAATTACAACCTGTAAGCAGAACGGTAGAGGTCAGCAAGGTATTTCGCAAGTCCAAAATGTGACGTTCTTTTGATTATGTACTTAACAATGATGGAGTTTTGTCGTCAAATACTGCATACACACACACACACACACATACACACACACACACACACACATACACACACACACACACACACACACACACACACACACACACACACACACACACACACACACACACACACACACACACACACACACAAACACACATGCACAAATACCCTGCTGAATCTAAAATTTCAATAATGGAGCCTTGGATCTAGGTTAGAAACCGGCTCTTTCTCTATTAGCAAGACATCTTAAATAAACTGGATAATAACATACATACATACATACATACATACATACATACATACATACATACATACATACATGCAAACATAAAATTAAGTAATTTAATGCAATTATGGTATTCTTTTTTTCCATTTTCCCTAGTTCCTGGCTTCTGTTCGACAGATGCCGTTTTGGTTTTTATGTTCTCCTGTCTCGTTGCCAACAACTTCTCACGTTCGTTACTTGTGATTACCACTGCGTATTCTTTTTCTATATTTATGTGGTTGTTGAAATTGTGTCTAATAGAAGCGAGATTTCTTTTGTAGAGTTCCTTCCTTAATCATTGCAGATGCTAAATTTTTCACTCTTGGCGTTCAAAATGGAATAAATATTAAAGCAAATACAAAAAACACTAACAACATCGCCTCAGTTCTTCGAAGATATTCCTTTATTCTTTTATTCTTTTATTCTTTTATTCGTTTCAGTCATTTGACTGCGGCCATGCTGGGGCACCACCTTTAGTCGAGCAAATCGATCCCATGACTAATTCTTTGTAAGCCTACTACTTATTCTATCGGTTCCTCTTGCCGAACTGCTAAGTTATGGGAGACATAGATAATAAGCCGCGATAGGTAAACCGCGATATGGCGAGGGATTACTATATATATATATGTGTGTGTGTGTGTGTGTGTGTGTGTATGTATGTATGTATGTATGTATGTATATATATATA
>NC_068987.1:85076983-85077932 GCF_001194135.2 Octopus bimaculoides
TGTGTGTGTGTGTGTGTGTGTGTGTGTGTGTACGACGGGCTTCTTTTAGTTTCTGTCTATCAAATCCACTCACTAGGCTTTGGACGGCCTGAAACTATAGTAGAGGTCACTTTTCCAGCATACCATACTGTGGGACTAGGTTCGAAATCAACTGAATCCTTGTGAATAGATGGATTTGGTGGACATATATGTGTATGTTTTGGGGTGAGTGTGTGTATGCGTATGTGTGTGAGTGTTTGTCCCCCACCAGCAATTGACAACCGGTGTTGATGTGTTTACGTCCTTGTAAATGATAGAATAAGTGTCAGGCATAAACAAAAAATATAGAAAGAAAAGAAGTACTCGAGTCGATTCATACAATTAAAAATTCCTCAAGGCGGTGCTCCAGTATGGTCGCTATCTAATTACTGAAACAAGTAAAAGATAAAAAATGAATAATTGAAATATATGATGATGGTGATACTGAACCAATTGCCTTCTTAAATTTGATAGGTAAGGTATTAACAACACTTATGTAGATTCCATTTTAAGTGAATTCCTTTGAAAAGCATGCCTCAAGGTGACGCCATGTTGGATGAATTTATTTATTTACTTAATTACTTAGTTTCATATCTATTGCTTATCTGATTAACTCTCTGTAGATACACGTGCTAAGGAAGAGTGGAAAGGAGAGAGAATTGCACAGGTATCGGAATACGTTCGCAGATTGGTCCTGCTTTCAAAAGAAAAAAAATAATTATATATAGGCGTAGGAGTGGCTGTGTGGTAAGTAGCTTGCTCACCAACCACATGGTTCCGGGTTCAGTCCCACTGCGTAGCACCTTTGGCAAGTGTCTTCTACTATAGCCTCGGGCCGACCAAAGCCTTGTGAGTGGATTTGGTAGACGGAAACTGAAAGAAGCTCGTCGTATATATGTATATATATATATATATATATATATATATATAT
>NC_068987.1:85078046-85080088 GCF_001194135.2 Octopus bimaculoides
TGTGTGTGTGTGTGTGTGTATGTTTGTGTGTCTGTGTTTGTTTCCCCCCAGCATCGCTTGACAACCAATGCTGGTGTGTTTATGTCCCCGTAACTTAGCGGTTCGGCAAAAAGAGACTGATAGAATAAGTACTAGGCTTCCAAAGAATAAGCCCTGGGCTCGATTTGCTCGACCAAAGGCAGTGCTCCAGCATGGCCACAGTCAAATGACTGAAACAAGTAAAAGAGGAAAAGAGAGAGTATAGCATATACATATTTGTTGGTTTGTCAGAGAAATTCAGTTTTCTTCCTTTCGACTTGGCACTCGATCGTCACAGGTCTGAAAAGAGATAAAATTGAAATTTTAAAATCAGTAAAGAAAACTTTATAGAGGCTGTGTATGGCTGTGTGGTAAGAAGTTTGCCTCCGAAACCACATGATACTGGGTTCGGTCTTACTACGTGGCACCTACATGTATATATATGTATATATAATTAATACTTTCTGTTGTACGTACAAGGCCTGAAATTTTCAGGAAGAGAACAATTGATTATATCAACCCCAGTCCTCAACTGGTACTTATTTCATCGATCCCGAAAGGATGAAAGGTAAAGTCGACCTCGGCGGAATTTGATCTCAGAATGTATCAACGGGCGAAATACCGCTAAGCATTTCGTCCGGCGTGCTAACGCTTCTGCCTGTCCACCACCTTTAACAGCATAGTAATAATAACGATGTGGAGCTGAAAAGTGACTCGAAGTCTTCGAGTCAAGACCCGAGGATTCCTACAATCAACTCATTGTCTAACTAGTAGAACAGTGGCCAGAACTCATGCACAAGGAAAGAAAATGCATTAATGTTTGATTTGTTAAAATTGCTGGAGGAAAATTAGAATTGAAATAAATAAAAACGATTTATCAGACAACCCAATATATAATTATATACTTAGCAATGTGATTGTGTATATAAATTAGTGTATGTGCGTATATATATGTATCTTTTATGTTATCTCTACAGAATGTCTACATAATTTAGAGCCGTCACTGAAAATTTCAACGTTTTTTATACGTTGTTGTTGTCACTCCGTCGGTTACAACGACAAGGGTTCCAGTTGATCCAATCAATGGAACAGCCTGCTCGTAAAATTAACGTGCAAGTGGTTGAGCACTCCACAGACACGTGTACCCTTAACGTAGTTCACGGGGAGATTCAGAGTGACACAGAGTGTGACAAGGTTGGTCCCTTTCAAATACAGGTACAGCAGAAATAGGAAGAAAGAGTGAGGGAAATTTGCGGTGAAAGCGTGCAGCACGGTATGCCACCATTCCCTGCCGGAGCCTCGTGGAACTTTAGGTGTATTCGCTCAATAAACACTCACAACGCCCGGTCTGGGAATCGAAACCGCGATCCTACGACCGCGAGTCCGCTGCCCTAACCACTGGGTCATTGCGCCTCCACTTTGTGTACGTATACGTCCATAAAAACAATGTGATCGAAGATTTTAAAAATAGCTAATGGGTGTATATGCAAATTACAGGAGTTTTCACTTCTCTTTCACCACCAACATCCGCCCATTAGCCGTTCACGAACACACTGCTTAGCAAGCCACTAAATTTTGCAGTCTAACAATATTGGATAGACCAATGTACATATTAATCACATTCCTGCGTAAAAGTCAATACGAAGAGTAATCCATCCAATGAGAGTTCAATATTACTAAACGTTTCAACTACATGTACTCATCGTGCTACTGATAGTTTCCCGTACATGCGTACGTTCATCATTGCGTCAATCACGATTGGCGCTTGATGAACATACGCATGTACGGGAAACTATTATTAGCGATGTAAGTACATGCAGTTGAAACGTTTAGAAGTTTATATATATATATAGTCGCCATGATGGATCGCTGACCACAACATTCAATTTTTTTTCTCCGTATTTTTCTCCTTGTTTTCTCCTTATTCTTTCTGTTGATGAGCGTAGCTCGAAACGTTAAAGACTTTCTCTATTCCCGAGCGTTAACTAATACATCCTTTTGTTGTTTACACCACCTGTCCTCGT
>NC_068987.1:85080147-85083003 GCF_001194135.2 Octopus bimaculoides
TATTAGCGATGTAAGTACATGCAGTTGAAACGTTTAGAAGTTTATATATATATATTGTTAATTCAAACATGAGCAAGCAAGAAAAAACACGAAAAAACAACAACGCGAGCACGTAGAGTAAGTGCAGTATTATTGGCCGCTCAGGAAATGAAAGAAAAGAAAGAGGACTTCACGTTGCGAGCGGAGCTCTTCATCAGAAATATAGGATAAGTCCAAAGAAGGGAAGACAGAGAAAGAAAATCGCCAACGCTCCCTGTGCCTGTGAAATCTTGTATCCCTGCCGTAAGGCTTTATTTCCACACACGTCAGCTTAATTTAATTGGTCCTTAGTCGTAAGACACCTGTTGTTATGTCCTGCAATAATTTTTATTGTATTTGTGTAACAATGTTGGTTCTTTTTTTTCGTCCTTGTTTTTGCATACATTGGCTTCTTTCTTCCAAGGAATCTAATGCCTTAGTTTTCCCATGGGGCTGGCTAGATGGGAGCATTATCGAGTATAACCAGTCGAAATTGCAAAGATAATCGGGATCTCGACCGATGAAAGAAAAATCGAATGACCTGTCCTTGTTTTCTTTGTATCGTCTGTCTGGATATTTTGTTGTCCCTTTCTTGTATCACCTAACTGTGTGGATGTTTTGCGTTCTTGTCCCATTTCGTATTTTGGATTATATATATATATTGTTGGCACTCCTTCGCCTACGATGACGGGGGTTCCTGTTTCCGTAAGCTAGCTGTTCAGCAAAGGAAGTCGATAGAATAAGTACTGGGATCGATTTGCTCGACTAAAGGCGGTCTTCCAGCATGGCCGCAGTCAACTGACAGGAACGAATAAAAGAATACATATATACATGCATACATACATACATGCATACATGTATGCATATATACATATATATACATATATATATATATATATATATATATGTTTGTGTATATTTCTAGCATATAGGAGTCCACTTTTGCTGGTCATTCCTCTTATTTTTGTATGTATATATATATATATGCGCGCGCGCGTGTGTGTGTGTGTTTGTGCGTGTGTGTATTTAAAATATAAAGGACTACGATAAAGATATTTTCCGTGGTAATTCATGACATAGGAAAGAATTAAAATAAGGCGGATGCGAAGAAACGAACAAACTTATCTGACAATGTAGAATAGCGAATGAATATATACAACACAAAAAGACATGGAACCCTTCAATATGTGTGTGTGTATGTATGTATGCATGCATATGTATACATGTGTGTATGCATTTATGTGTGTGTGTTTGTGTCAGTGCGTATGTATATAGTTCTAACAAACATATATATATATATATATGTGTGTGTGTGTGTGTGTTACTGTTCTTCTAGAAAATAATACCAGAGAATTATAAATGATGTAAGAAAGTGATACACGTAAAGAATACTCATTTCTAAAGTGTTGAGTTATTTAAGATAGATGATAAAGGAAAGAAAAAAAGACCCTGTGGTATACCGTAGGTCGATTACTTCAGATTCTCCCACCAGCATTCCACGCAATATAATATACTAGACCAGTGTAATCATAGTAGATCAAAACAGAAAGCACCAATAATTATCACAGTAATAAATATAATAGCCATATTATCTTGTCGTCATATCATCGTTATAATAGTCATCTCATTTCGTAAAAAAAGGAGAGACGTTATCTCGTCTTCCATTCTACCTACTCCAAACATTGAAAACAGTTTTGTTGTATTGTCTGTCTATGTTTATAAATACTGTAAACAAACTGTTTTCTCGATATGGATGATTGAAAATTATAAGCAATAGACAACACACAGCTGGAGAATTTACTAAAACTATACACTGATGCAGCAGTTACTATCCGAATGGTTTGGGGCGGCTGTGAAAATTGTGGCAAAGCGCATGAAAATCAACCGCCTAAATGCTCAAAAGAATGTGTTAAGTTAAGACGTTGAAATCAGAGAATCAGAACAAAAATACTCACATAATGTCTTGCTTTGCCTGAGGTCCTAAATATTTTGCAAGTGAAGGTGTGTGGCTTAGTGGTTAGGGAACTTAGCTCTCGATCTTGAGGTCATGAGTTCGATAACGGGCGGCGCGTTATGTCCTTGAGCAAGACTCTTTATTTCCCATTGCTCCAGCTCATTGAGCTGGAAAACATAAGCAGCGTCTGTATTTCAAAGGGCCAGACTTATTACATTCTGTGTCACGCTCAGTTTCCCCTGAGAACTACGTCAAGGGTACGCGAGTCTGTGGAGTTCTCATATACGTTCAACTTAATTTTACAAGCAGGCTGTTCCGTTGACCGAGTCAACTGGAACACTCGTCGTCGTGACCGACGGAGGGTCGGTAGACCTTTTGATCGAGTCATAGATACGCTATCGTGATATATGTCCTATGATGCCATCAAGTTCCACAAGGACTTAAATAATTCAGCATTTTTAAAAGAATTTCGTTTATCTCTGTCTAGGTCTGTCTATCGCTGAATTCTTATAAAAAGAGAAATTAAAAGACAGAGAAGAATGTTACCCTACAGTACAGAAGTCGTGCTTGATATATCAACCCCTTGAGAATGGAAAGCAAAGTTGGTCACGTCTGGTTTTGAAATCATAGTGCAGAAATCCATAACAAATATCGCAAAGCAATCTATCTGTTACCCCAAAAGGTTGCTTTAATTGGTCGTCTACACTAATTCTTTAGGCTAAATGAACCTAATTATTTACAATATACAGAATTAAATTTGAAAAAACAATTACGAACAAGTAATTATTATAGACAAATTTCTCTATTTACATAATATCGAGGTTTCATTCATTCTTATTTTGTAATTTATTATTTTTATTAATATATACATATATATATATATA
>NC_068987.1:85084553-85086332 GCF_001194135.2 Octopus bimaculoides
TATACAGAATTAAATTTGAAAAAACAATTACGAACAAGTAATTATTATAGACAAATTTCTCTATTTACATAATATCGAGGTTTCATTCATTCTTATTTTGTAATTTATTATTTTTATTAATATATACATATATGTGCGTAGATTGCCAAATTGATACCGATAGAGACGTACGTACAATCGCGATTTATGCATAAATTTCTAAGCTGATTTAAGTGTGCAAATATTTCGATATGTCGTAGAAGGAATAGTATTAAGAATAGATATTCACATCACAGCCTAGATATATACAGTATCCTATATCCAATTAGTGATATCCCCAATGGTATGTAGAGATCTTAAAGCAATAAAGCAAATGCTATGAAATATAAATTCAATGTAATACAATAAATCGTAACAAAAATATCGAAGTTCAGATGTATTCTTACTTTAGATGAATGAGTAGTAGCACTGGTAGTAGTTAATAATAATCAATATTAATCCGTCAGATAAATTAGAATAAGTAAGTGTGAACAGTTGATTAAATTTTCATAAGTATGGTCAGCTGAATGATTATCGATGTATTAACATGAAGCAATACGAAATTACTGGATCCTATTTGAAATCAATAATATTCTTAATGCTATTACAGGTACAACATCGATTTTCCGGAACCTTTCCGGATTACTGATTTTTCCAAACCAAGGGTGGTCACCTCGGTTAATACACTCTAAATTAATCAAACTTTCCTTAATCATTGACTTTCCTTAATCATTGACTTTCCTTAAATAATTAAATGAAATACAGGTTCCCATACATTAGCGTAAATTAGAAGGGATTAGAAATTCCGGAATATCAGTGACCGGAAATTCGGTGTTGTTCTTGTATTAATATTTGCATGTAAATTAAGGCGACGAACTGGCAGAATCGTTAGCACACCGGGAATGCGGCATTTCGTACCATTTTACGTTCTGAGTTCAAATTCCGCCTAGGATGACTTTGCCTTTCATACTTTCGAGGTCGATAAAATAAGTACCAGTTACGCACTGGGTCGATGTGTTCGATATAATCCCTTTGTCTGTCTCAGTTTGCCCTCTTTATATTTAGCCCCCTGTGGGCAATACAGAAATAAATATTTAGCGGTATTTCCTACTATTTTACGCTCTGAGTTCAATTTCCGCCGAGGTCGACTCTGCCTTTAATCATTTCGGAATCAACTGGGGTTGACATAATCGATTTACCCGCTCGCCCCAAATTGCTGGTCTTGTGCCTTTAGTAGAAAAGATTAATATTATTAATATTATTAATATTATTATTATTATTATTATTATTATTATTATTATTATTATTATTAAGGCGACAAGGTGACAGAATCGTTAGCACGGGAGCAAAATGCTTAGTAGCATTACGTCCGTCTAAACAATCTGAGTTCAAATTCCGCCGAGGCCGACTTTGCATTTCATACTTTCGAGATCGATAATATAAGTACCACTTGAATACAGAAATCGATGTAATCGACTTACACATTCCACGAAATTGCTGGCCTTGTGCAAAAATGTGAAACCAATATTTGTAAGTAGATTTGGAATATAACCACTTATATATACATAAGCACAAATTGCCTGTAATTAGTAATGTAGTACATTTAGTGGAGACCAATATAAATGATTAAAATCATTAAAGACACACACACTCACACACACACACACACACACACACACACACACACAAACACACACATACACATATATATATAATGTATATATATATTTATATATATATATATATATACGTGTATATATA
>NC_068987.1:85086357-85091432 GCF_001194135.2 Octopus bimaculoides
ATATATATATATATATTGCTTATATGTATGTATATATATATATATATGTGTGTGTGTGTGTGTGTGTGTGTGTGTGGCTATCTGTCTACCATTGCAATGCAACATGTATATAATACTATCGTATTGCATTCTAACACTGATCATAATTATACTCTGCGTATAATGTGTAATAATTAAAAGTCAGTTCATACTTCCATTCAATTATATATTCGTTCCTTTTATTTGATGGAATTCGATTCCATCCTCTAATCTGTTCCCTTAGACTTTCATATTGAACATATTTTCATGCAAGAGATTTTGATTGCCTAGGGTTTGAATTTAAATGTTGGAGCACTTCAAAGCATTTCTAACAAAATGTAATACTTTTAATGAATTCAAATTTTGGCAGGGGAACACTAGGAATATTTCTATCGCTGAGGCATCGAAAATCTTATTGAATGATGGGAGAAAGTCGTAAACTACAACGGAGAGCATATTATTGATTAATTTTTTGTAGTTGTTTTTTTTTTGTTTAAAATAAATTTGAAAAGAACGCTTATGAATTATTCCTCAACTCAATACAAAATAATTTGAACGGAGCAATAGCTACAAGGTAAATATGTTTATCTTTTTCCCTATGAGTTAAATTTTCTAAATTTGGAGAGATTGTGAATAACTTGAAGAACACAAGATGAAACTAGTGACAGATGAAAGAAGTTTCATTACGTATAACACAGAGTGTAAAAGAAATTAACAGTCTCAACATAATCAAAGGAATGTAATATTTCTATTCTAGTCTTAAATTCGAATCGACGTTTCAGGTTTTACTGTAAAAATCCCGAAGGAAGAAGACGAAATCCACGTTTCCCAACGCAAGTTCATAATTTCCAAATTCTGGTTTGGCGCCTTCGTTAAATTATTACTGTGAATATCGTCAAAATTTTCAGAATAAAAGGCTGGAGAAGCCATCAGAAATTTACGAGATCTGATCTAGATTCTTCCTCAACCTACAGAAAATGGTATTATATTTAATACCGAAATGAAAAATGCCAATATTTCTAGATCCGATTTCAGGTATAAATTACACTTCACAGAGCCGCTTTTCCCGGACGCTCGAATAACTTGAGGAATGTTCAAATAATTTTAATCTCGATTCTGTATTTTAAGAACGGAAGAAAATAAATTCCAGACGTTTAACTTCTGGAAAATGTAAGTATTTCTGTTCACCCTTGGTTAAAACAAAAAAATTCAATTTTCAAAACATTTGATTTTTTTTTTTCATTCAGAATTCGAGAAGAAACTTCTTACGTAATAGTTACAGAAGAGTTTACTCTTAAGGTGTTTAAGACCAGCTGGCAAGAACGGAAGATACCTATCGCAATTGTTTGTTCTATCTCACCAATCATTTTCACCAAGATTATAAAGTAGATACTGAGAACTGTAAAATGCTACCAGCAAATAATTCTTCAACATCTTTCAATACCATCAATATTGAATAAAAATATAGAATTCCGAAGTTAGAGAAAGAAAATTTGACTGCAAATAATAGGCAGGTGTCTAAATGTGCTCACATGTTCACATACGTATTATCAAATATACGTTTGAACATAGATATAACATACACACATATAATTCTACAATATACATACATGTATATACAATACACACACACACACACACATATATATATATATATATATATACCTCTGTATAATAATACCCGATCAAAATGTTGGTTGGTTGGTTGGTTGGTTGATTCCTCTGGTCATGCTTTACATCATATAAAGACAAAGATAGATAGAAAGAGAAAAATAAACGAGTAAGGGGCAAGATAAGAATACATATTAGGATTGGTGGCAGGCAATGGGTTAATGAATACTACACACCAATGCGCGCGCACACACACAACGAATTTTACGACTGTTACGGTAAAACAATCAAACATCTATTGTATATGGATGATCTAAAGCTATATGCTACAAATGATAAACAGCTAGAAATATTACTACCGATAGTGCATGGATTTACCAAAGAAATAAACATGAAATTCGGCTTAGAAAAACGTGCGAAAGCAACAGTGAAAAGACAAAAAGTAGTTAAGGGTAACATTATCACGGTAGCTAAAGCAAATGAAGCAAGAGAACTAGACCAAAGCCAGGTATACAAATACTTAGGAATCAGAGAACCAGATACAGTTCAGCACACACAAATGAAAGAGAAGAAAGGAATTCTTTAGACGAGTTAGATTAATCCTTAAAACAGAGCTCAATGCAAAACACAAGATAATAGGTATCAACACCCTAGCTAATCCAGTTGTAAATTACAGTCACAATATCCTTAATTGGACTCTATATGAACTTACCAAACTAGTCAGGAATACACGTAAAATAATGACAGAATTTAGGATGCACCACCAAAATCTGACATAGAATGTTTATATATACAACGAATTGAGGGTAGTAGAGGCCTTATGCAACTAGAAAACTATTACAAAATAACCATGGTAGGATTTCGTACAGAAATATCTCATTGAGAAGCAAGGAAAACTGGTTCAAATTGCCGCAAAACACGAACAAAACAAAAAACTGTTTTCTGTCTTTAAGGAAGCTCAAAAATACAAGAAAGATGTCATAGAATCTGACATTGTACGGAGAAAGAGGAAACAACAAAAGCTGTAAATCAACTGAAACCCAAACTGAAAGTAGTGCAACAAAGTATCAGAATAAAACATTGGGAAGAAAATCCAGTACATGGCAGATACTGCGATAAGCTAAACAGAAGGTTAATAAACAAAATAAAATCCTAACAATGGTTTAAATGCTGAGGACACAAAGCAGAGACTGAAGGATTTTTAATTGTAACAAAAGATCAAAGCATTACCACCAGAAACAGAGAATGAAGAAAAATACAGGTAACTGCAGAGTATGTGGTGATGGCGAAGAAAAATAAATCATTTTGTCTCTGGCTGCCCAATCTTGGCTAAGGAGGAATATATCCACAGACATGACAGAGTTAGGAATTGTATACATTGGAAGCTAGGCCAACATTATAGAATAGCAAACAGAAAAAAGATGGTATGGGGACACCCCAGAAAAGGTTTCAGAAAATGACAAATTAACAGGAGATATGCCAATATACACAGATAGAGAAACCTGATATAATTGTCAGAGATCATGAAAAAAAAAAAAGATGCTTTCTAATCAATGTATCAATACCAACAGATGACGATGTATCTCTAAGAGAAACAGAGAAACGTTCAAATACAATGATCTGGAAATAGAGTTAACCCGAATGTGGAGCCTAAAAACAGAAGCAATCCCTATAATGATAGTTGCATTTGGTACGATTAAAGAAACATCAAATAATAACATAACCAAAACACTACAATTTACGATTAAATACACTTGTGACATAGAAAATAGCACTACTAGGCGCAGCACACACCTACGTAGAGCACATTCAACACAATGAAATTAACTGCACCACATTAAACCACTGCGCACAACCAAAGCACACAGAGCTGCACTCGATAGTGTAGTGAAAGCACGTGATAAAAATAAGACTACTGGGTAATAATAATAATAATAATAATAATAATAATAATAATAATAATAATAATAATAGTAATAATGATAATAATAATCCTTTCTATTATAGGCGCAAGGCTTGAAGCTTGTGAGGGGAGAAATAGTCGATTATATCAACCCTGGTAATTTACTGGTACTTATTTTATCGACACTGAGAGGATGAAAGGCAAAGTCGACCTCGGCGAAATTCGAACGCAGAATGTAAAGAAGAGTGAAATGCCGATAAGAGTTTTCTTCGATTCGCTAATGGTTCTACCAATTCACTGTCTTGATAAAAACAACAATAAGAGCAACAATTACAATAACAACAATAGCAATAATAATAATACTGATAACAATAAAAACAGTAACAACAACAACAACAATGATAATAGGAATAATAATAATAATAATAATAATAATAATAATAATAATAATAATAATAATAATAATAATAATAACAACAACAACAATAACACAATCTTCATCATCAACAACGACAACAACAACAACAAAAACAACAACAGCAACAACAACAACAACAACAACAACAATAATAATAATAATAGTAACAATAATAATAATAATAATAATAATAATAATAATAATAATAATACTATTCTGCTTTTGCGAGTTGTATTATGTTGCTCCCTCATAAGATGTATTTTATAGCTGACTGGAATGATGGTGTCGAGTCGCAGAATATAGATTCTATTTACTCATTGGCATGAAGCTTAGATCACATGACACATGGCTTCAGAAACTGATATACTGAAACGAACAAACGCAAACGTACATAGGCACATGCACAGAAACAAATAACCACATAGACGCATACATTGACAAGTCTGTAGCAATGAGTAAGTATAAGGAAAGGAAATGATGTGTGAATTACACCAAAGTCATTTATATTCTATAGAAAAGAATGGAAGGAATTCCGGAGAGTTATTCTAATGATAAATTGAAACTGATGAAGTAAACGAATTCAGTTTTCCTTAGTTGAACCCAGAAATAAACGGCAATAATACTGAAACACTATGTGCCACAGCGGCACTTCTTGACGCCCTACAGCAAAAACGTTAGATTTAAACATGTATTTTATCTTTTATTTTTTACTTGTTTCAATCATTAATCTGCGATCATGCTAGGGCTGAACGAATACATGGTAGGGCATAAAGATCTCCCACATTTGGAAGCGGTACCGTGGGGACGTAAACAAAAAGTAGAGACAAGTGACAAGTCTCATTTGGAAGGGTAAAATCTACCATTTTTTTGTATTTGGGAGTGGCTGTGTGGTAAGTAGCTTGCTTAACAATCACATAGTTCCGGGTTCAGTCCCACTGCGTGGCACCTTGGGCAAGTGTCTTCTACTGTAGCCTCGGGCCGACCAAAGCCTTGTGAGTGGATTTGGTAGACGGAAACTGAAAGACGCGCTTCGTATATATGTATATATATATGTGTGCGTGCGTGTGTGTGTGTGTGTGTGTGTGTGTTTGTTTGTTTGTGTGCATGTGTTTTTCTTTAGGATTT
>NC_068987.1:85091613-85092394 GCF_001194135.2 Octopus bimaculoides
CAGAAACATAATAAATTTGTTCTTGGATGGTTGTGTTCTCTTTTTAAACCCATTTCCAATGTGGAAAAACTTCATGCTCCACCCTGTCGTACTTACTTGTTTTTAAAATATGTTTAATTTCTGCCGGTATTTTTTTTTTTAAATACTACGTGATGGACACACACACACACACACACACACACACACATACACACACACACACATACACACACACTTACATATATACGACAAGCTATTTTGAGTTTCCGTCAGCTAAAACTATTCTCAAGGCTTTGGTCAACCCGAGATATCGTATAAGACGCTTGCCCAAGGTGCCATGTAGTGAGACTGACCACGGAAACATGTAGATGGAAAGCAACGTTCATACTAGACAGCCACGCCCTCACCTTCCTATGGGAAAACATCGAGAAAACAAGCACTGGTATTGCACATACCCGCTCGGCCGAATGAAAATTTGCTCTCAATTGAAATTTATTGTAGGAGTCTGACTTTTATCACGTTATTTTTCGTTAAAAAAAAAAGAACAGGTGCGATCAGAAAATTTAGTGGGTTGATGTAATTGACTAAAACGATTACCATCTGTATATTGTCATGTGCGCGAATGAGAAATGGTCCATTGAAAATACCATCACTCCATCGTTTACGAAGACGTGGAGACCAGTTGACTAGATTTATGGAACAACCTGCACGTGAAATTAACGTGCAAGTGGCTGAGAACTCCGCAGGCACGCATACCTAAAAAATGTATATACAACAATCATATATGCACTTTAGGTTATTC
>NC_068987.1:85092860-85093870 GCF_001194135.2 Octopus bimaculoides
ATATATATATATATATACATATATACGACGGGCTTCTTTCAGTTTCCGTCTACCAAATCCACTCACAAGGCTTTGGTCGGCCCGAGGCTATAGTAGAAGTCACTTGCCCAAGGTGTCACGCAGTAGGACTGAACCCGGAACCATGTGGTTGGTAAAGAAGCTACTTACCACACAGCCATCCTACCTTAACAATTTCTAAATGTACCCTTGATTTTGAGGTGTATTGTAATAGCAAAGACTGGAATTTCTAGTCGTCCTTGATTTAAATCAGCCATAGTGTTCTATGCATCTCGTTTCTACTCTTAATATTTTCAAATTGCATTTTGAAATGTTTTAGTAAACAATTTACAGTGTGAAATGGAAACTTTAAGTCGAATACGGTTCACAGTACACATCTGAGCCAATGAATGCAGCAACAACTCCATTACTTTTAAGATACTTAATGGCTAAACTGTAAGGAAGAAATCTCCTGAGGGGATCGTAGTAGATGAAAGTAAGTTAAATTACATACCTTTACCGTACAACTTAGCTTTTACTATCTACACTGATTTCTAGAATTGAGAAGTAGTAACCGAGATATTTAAAGAGAAAGAGAGAAATGGGGATAACGAAAAAGGGAGAGAGAGAGTGGGGGGATGTATGTATGACGAAAATAGGCAGAGTTAGAGTGTGAGCTGCAAATTTTCAAGAAGTGTGCGTAGAGTTGTTTTCGCTGCGTTTTGAAGATGTTTCTGTCATAATGACAAACTTTCCTAAACACATTATTGGCTTTCAGCCCAATTCCATTCAGCCGCTAACTTCAGGGACTTTTAGAAGACGGAACCCAATTATCCCAATAGGCATTAAGAGCTTTTCATCTTTCATTTAAAACAACATGTACTTACGTTACTCCAAACGCTTATTTACCTTTTCAAAATAGCTTTCTTTTACACACACATGGTCTCTCTCTCTCTCTCTCTCTCTCTCTCTCTCTCTCTCTCTCACACACACACACACACTCTCTCTCACGC
>NC_068987.1:85094239-85096665 GCF_001194135.2 Octopus bimaculoides
ACAGACACAAGGACACACACTCATAGGTATACATACATACATACATACATACATACAGAGGGCGAGTCGAAAAGTAATACAAATAAAAATTGCAATACTTTTTTTATGACCCTTGTGTGTTTCCGTCTACCAAATCCATTTTGGTCCTACGATATAGTAAAAGAGTCTTGTTCAATGTGGCAAGCAGTAGGACTAAACTCGAAGCCACACGGTAGCGGAACGAGTTTCTTAACCACACAGATATGCCTGCGCCTATATTTACATTTTCCGTAAGATTCATCCATTTTTGTTCCTACATTTTTATTTTTCTAAGCGACCCCTGAGATTTTAATCTAAATTCTTCTCAACAAATAACTAAACACTAAAAAAGACATTGTAAAGATTCTACTCAAGAGAACGACATCAAGTGTTCCAAAATGTTTTCTTTCGAAATAACACTTTCAAAAAAAATCCCTCAACCCTCCTACATCAATGCTAAACATGCTATAGAAATCCCAGCAGAAAATGAATATATAACTGCCGTATTATAAATAGTCTTAGCCAGTGGTTCTCAGAACAGGAGCAGCGCCATCTTGAATGGTGCATTCAAGATGTAACTTGGTGCATCGTGAATTATTAAATAAATGATTTCAGGATTTAGAATATTCATGCTAACAAGAAATAAATAGTCTTAACTATGGATCAAAATCAAAGCCATTATCGATAATAATATTCTGCTTTTGCGAAGGCGGTGAGCTTGCAGAAACATTAGAACGCCGCGTGAAATGCTTAGTGGTATTTCGTCTGACGTACGTTCTGAGTTCAAATTCAGCCGATGGGGTCGATAAATTAAGTACCAGTTGCGTACTGGGTGGATCTAATCGACTGGCACCCTCCCCCAAAATGTCGGTCCTTGTGCCTAGAGTAGAAAAGATTATTATTATTATTATTATTATTATTATTATTATTATTATTATTATTATTATTATTATTATTATTATTATTATTAAGACGCCGAGCAGGCACATTCCGCCGAAGTCGACTTTGCCTTTCATCCTTTCGGGGTCGATTAAACAAGTACTAGTTACGCACTGGGGTCGATATAAGCGACTTAATCCGTTTGTCTGTCCTTGTTTGTCCCCTCTGTGTGTAGCCCCTTGTGGGCAATAAAGAAATAAATAATAAATAAATAAATATAAATATATATATAATAAATAAAAAATAAGAAACTTTAGAACGTTCTGAGTTCAAATTCCACCGAGGTCCACTCTGCCTTTCATCTTTCCGGGTCAAAATATTAAGTACCAGTTGCGTACTGAGGTCGATCTAATCGACTGGCCCCCTCCCCAAAAATTTAGGGCCTTTTGCCTAGAGTAGAAAAGAATATTTTAAAGGTGGCGAGCTGCTTAGCGGTATTTCGTCTGTCTTTACGTTCTGAGTTCAAATTCCGCCGAAGTCGACTTTGTCTTTCATCCTTTCGGGGTCAATACATTAAGTAGGTGCTGCGTACTGGGGTCGATCTAATCGACTCTCCCAAAATTTTGGACCTTGTGCCTAGAGTAGAAAAGAATATTCTGCTCTTGCGCTACGGTAATATTTTGACAAATCTTAATATTTCACTTTCTCTCTCACAGTCTCTCTTTTCAACCAATCACGGCACAGCGTCACTCATTTAATCTTAACGTATTATTATACAGATGCATTGGAGTCTTCAGTCTTCAACGACGGTTCATATACAATTGTATAGGGGGAAAAATGTATGTCTGTAGGCGGTGTACATATGGAAAAATTTTAAGGTAATAGCCACGCAAGGCACATCCGTAATATAGTTATACACATAACCGCTTTCATGCTTTTATCCGCTTCTTTTGTGGCAGAGATTACTCCACAGTTTGATGATGATGATGATGACGACGACGACGACAATAATGATGGTGATGATGATGATAATGATGATGATGATGATGATGACGACGACGACAATGACGACGACGATGATGATGATAAAGACGATGATGATGATGATGATGATGATGACAATGATGGTAATAATAATGATGACAACCGAAGTATTTCACTGTCAGTGTATAACATCACAAATGTGGCAATAATAAGATTGGGATTCAAGAGTTTATGATACAGAGTTTTCGTTTGAACATATCACGTCCAGTTTTATTGCGCTCCAATAATTTCTCTATCTCAACGTGACATTAAACTTATAAAGAATAAGCGATTCAGTGCAGTTTATTCCCTTGAAATTACATGACAGGTTGCTATCTTCGTCTGGAAACCTCATCAAAAACGCCAGCGGACAAAATTGGTACGAAGATGTTGTACATTTTTCGTTAACATGGAGTTATATATTTCTTCTCAAATGTTTGTGGGAGTGTGTGTGTGTGTGTGTGTGTGTGTGTGTGTGTGTGTGTGTGTGTGTGTGTGTGTGTGTG
>NC_068987.1:85097897-85098695 GCF_001194135.2 Octopus bimaculoides
ACACACACGCGCACACACACACACACACACACACACACATATATATATATATATATATATATATATATATATGTGTGTGTGTGTGTGTGTGTGTGTGTGGGTGTGTGTGTGTGTGTGTGTGTATTGATGTACCTTGATCCTTATGGAAGCATATAACAATATAGTTTATCTATACGTGCTCACACACAGACATGAATGTGCGCATGTTTAAGTTTGTGTGTGTGTATATGTATGTATGTGTGTCTGTGACTCTGTCAGTGTCCGTATATGAGCGTCGATGCTTATATGCGAGAGTGTCTTTATGTCTCTCTATCGATGTGCACCAGTTCCCACAGGTTAGTATGTGTAGGGTCTAGTGTTTCTGTATGTGCACGATACTATTTTCCGAAACATAAAGTCACTCCCTCACATTCTCTGAGATACCCTCTGTTCTTGTGTGGCCTACCAAGACATCACTGATACAGGAAATCTAGAGTGGTACACAATTCTTTGTTCTAACCCATAAAAGCTCTCATTCTGTTAATGTCTTGAGTAGCCATAAATTTTCCGTCTCGCATGCATTGCTACGTTGAGAAACGAACCTTAACTGATCACTTGGTAACTTATGGCTTCTTTATGGCAATCTAAATATGTTTCGCCATAACGGGAGCACCCTATTTAAACATATATATAAATATATTGTAAGTATGTGTATGTCTGTATGCATATATATATGTATATATATATGTGTGTGTGTGTGTGTGCGTGTGTGTGTGTGTGTGTGCATGTATATATATATATATATATATATATATATAT
>NC_068987.1:85099001-85103456 GCF_001194135.2 Octopus bimaculoides
ATATATATATATATATATACGCATATCTATACACATACATATGCATACAAACATTGCGATATATATACATATACATACATACATTGAGATACATATATATATATATATATATATATATATACACACACATGTACTGTATATGCGCACGCATTAGAATTTTCGCTATGTTTTTGCAACGGCGGGAGTGCGATGTATCTGTGTTTATGGATATATGTTTACTTGTATATGTGCGTTTGGGTGTGTGTGTGCGTACCAAGATATATCTATACATAGGTACACATGAAAACAAATCCATATTAACATGACTATTCAGAGACAAACTTTATATATATGTTTATACATATATATATACACACACACATTAATATACTCCTGCGCTAATCATATTCCTATCCTGGTGCTATTGTAAACATAAATGCTGTATTTACACATGTATGTAGTATTTATCCTTTTCTAGTTTCAGTTATTAAACTGCGCCCATGTTGGTGCACCAACTGGAAGGGTTCGCTCGAATAAAATCAACGCCAGTACCTTTTTAAAGGTCTGGTACTTATACAATTGGTGTCTACTAGCTGAAACGCTAATTTGTGGGGATGCAAACAAAGGAAAGCCGGTTGTCAAGCGATGGCTGTGGACAAACACTGACAGATGCATTCATAAATGCATGCATACATACATACATTCGTACATACATACATACATACATACATACATACATGCATACATAAATGGGTAGATATCTTGTATGCTAGACAGTAACGGCTGTATTGACTGTAAGAGTAGCCACCCCTGGAACTGCAATAGATACATAACATCCCACCTACCAAGGATTTGCCTTCGCTAACCACGAACAAGAGATAGCAACTTAATATCTGATAAACAAGAGGAACAAAAATACTACCAAACCTCCATGCTGTGATAAACAAAATGTCGGCTTTCTTATACCAGTGTGAAAGTTATCACCAAAGCTATCAACAGCGATTCCAAATTGTCTACGAGATACTGCAAGCCCCCCGAGGCATGATATATTTGCAAAGATTATTTACAATGCTATCCACAGGAAGGTCTGACCTGATGTATACATCAAAGGCATGTCAGAACCAGCATGAATTCACACCTCTAAAGACAAGGAATACTGGTGAAACACTCCAATGCAAACAGTAATTCGGTGCAAACACGAGAGTCCTGATATTGTTCTTTGGAACAGAGAACTAGTCATGCACTCTTGTAAAGCTCGTCTATCCACCGGACGTGAATGCAAGTTCAAGAACAAGAGAATATTTACGACGAATTCATACGGACCTCACAGCTCTTGTGCCCTGTCTATAAAATTCTCATTTGAACTTATCACCATTGGTGTATTAGGTTATGTACAAAAAAATTTACACAAATATTCGGTTTCACAGAGAAAGAGCAAAAACAAAAAAAATACTGGCTCAGACACTCCAAGTGAAATCTCTTAGTGACTCAGTTAAAGCTTGTAAGACATTCCAAAGACTCGTATGTGAATAGATACACACATTTAGGTGTATGGATTGGCAGTTTAACCAACGCACCAAATCAACCACATATTTACAAACACCGTGAACTCTCGTAACACAAAATGTCTAAAAGCTTTGTTAGAAACGGGTTTGAACTCTCTTAAGAACCTAAATAATACACAAAGACAAGACATCTATTCATGCGTACGTATATATACATACACGATAAAAGACTTTCGTAGGCTGAGAAAGATGGTCCTGCAATTTTTTTCCTGAGCAACCTGCACAAAGGCTTCGTTTATAGTGATCAAATTCATATGTTGTGCATCAGCTCACTCCCTCCATCAAACCAACGTTGCTTGTACGTGTGCGTGTGTGTATGTGTATGTGTGTGATGTATGTGTATGTGCATGTGTGTGTGTTTGTGTGTGTGTGCGTGTGTGTGTGAGAGTGTATTTGACTCTTTCAGTGTCCGTATATGAGCGTGGATGCGTATAGGCGTGAGTGTCTTTATGTTTCTCTATCGACGTGCACCAGTTCACACAGGTTAGTATGTGTAGGTCCAGTGTTTCTGTGTGGACACGATACTATTTTCCGAAATATAAGTCAGTTCCTTACGATGTATATGCAGAGCAACGTGAGAGGGAGTGTTTTGCCCCAGAAATCACCGCACCAACCTGTCCGTGATTTGAAACTGCGATCTCATGTTCGTGAGTGCCACAGTTTAACCACTAGTCCATGCGTACTCATACATACACACATACACATCTATTCAGAAAGGATGGAGATATAGCAGAAGACACTTGCCCAAGGTGCCATCAGTATATATACACATATATATATAAAGGCATGTACATATATGTGTATGTGTGAATACATACATACATATATATATGTATATGTATATGTATATATATATATATGTACACATGTACACATATGTATGTATGTATGTACATATGTATGCATGTATGCATGTGTGTATATTTAAATATATAATCCTATAAGCGACCCTATTTTGATAAGGTAATAAATACACAGGAGATTTAGTATGGAAGTATCGTTAAGAGCATAAGATGTCAGTCTTTTGTCAGATATATTACTCAAAACATACGTATTCCCTATACTGCGTGAATGTACTTATAAATGTATAAATATATGGATACACACACACACACACACACACACACATGCACAAATATATATACATATACAAGATTTGATCAATAAGTACCCGGACTGTTGTCATAGTAACGAAGGTAAAGTATGCAGAGTAAAGCAGCTTGGCAAAGATTGAACTTCACCTCTGCTGTGGAGGCGCATTAAATTTTAACGTTCTAATTCACTTCCGCTATTTACAGCAGTGCTTGGAAGTAACGTGTGTAACATGTGATCGTGGTATTGAACATGACAAAGTAAGTTGTCATGGCAATACCTGATCAGAAGCCAACACAAAATTGCAGAAAATGTACAGAGACCAGTGTATGAGCCGCACACAAGTGTAGGAGTGGTTCATACGTTTCCAAGATGGCCGAAAAATGTCTATATTGACGAACGTTCTGGGAGATCCGCAACCAGCAGAACTGAGAAATATATTGCAAATGTGCATGCAGCTGTGAGGGGAAATCGTCGAATCCCCATCCGTGAGTTATTAAAAGATGTGCAGATTAGCTACAGTTCAGAGCAGCCTATTATCACTGTAGATTTGGGTATGACACGCGTATCTGCCAACTTTGCACCCAAGAAGACACTTGGGTTTCCCTTGCACACGATTTCCTTGAATGTGACGAGAACGATGAAAACTTTTTGAAAACTTTGCATAGGCCTCTGAGCAGGTGTTGTCAAGCTTTTGGCAAAATTTGGTGCCGATTCTCTGCTCAACTTTCTGTCATGGTCAATGCAACAATCACACGCTACACACGTTCCTTACAAGCACTGCTGTAAACAGCTGGTTCTTATTTTATTGACTTTGAAAGGATGAAAGGCAAACTCGACCTTCAAGGAATTTGAACTCAGAACATAAAGACGGACAAAATGCCGCGAAGCATTTTGCCCGGCAGCATGCTAATATTTATTCTTTTCTACTCTAGGCACCAGGCCCGAAATTTTTGGGGGTTAGATCGATCCCAGTACGCAACTAGTACTTAATTTATCGACCTCAAAAGGATGAAAGGCCGAGTCGACCTCGGCGGAATTTGAACTCAGAATATAGCGGCAGACGAAATACCGCTAAGCATTTCGCCCGGCGTGCTAACGTTTCCGCTAGCTCGCCGCCTTTCACCTTTGTCATTTATTTCAGAAAACAAATAAACAACCAAGAATGAAAGACGACTTTCGACAGCAAATCAACACTATATTCTAATTTGAATATATTTTACTTTATTCCTGCCTTTATTACCCTTGAAAAATGGTATAATCATTACACATCTCGTTTCGTTTCGTATGAAATCCACAGTGTTTAACCTTTATCAAAGAGTCACCAAAATTTTTAATATCAAAAGCCATTTCATCTCTTTACACTCCACCCGGATCTGGAAGTATATGGCTTTTTATCTCTGTAAAACACACTTAATTTGCTTACAGTTTTCTTTTAGCCTTTCCTTTTTCTTTCCTGCCATTTAAGAAATTTCCTTCTCATTCATACTCCCCAGGTGTTCTTGCTATCAACTGACGGAACGGGAGTCTTGCAATAACTTCAGTTATTACTTGTTATAACTTAAGTACGAAACCCTTTCTCCTTCTACATACCATTATTATTATTATTATTATTATTATTATTATTATTATTATTATTATTATTATTATTATTATTATTATTATTATTATTATTATTATTATTATTATTATTCAGTAGTAGTTTTATTTTTATAACATGCTTTCACTTCACTATCGCATTATTATTATTATTATCATTTTCTTTTTTTCTTGTTTATCATTGCCGGTAATTTCTATGATTAATCCCATTTGTGAATGA
>NC_068987.1:85104006-85106563 GCF_001194135.2 Octopus bimaculoides
GCTCACACTTGACTAAACCGCGATCTTAGAAGAGCTCCTAAAAAGCTACATACATACATACATACATACATACATACATACATACATACATACACACATGCAAACATACATACATGCGTACACACATATATATGTATATACATATATTTATATGTATATATTATTTATATTCATATATATACATGTATATATGTGCGTGTATATATGTCTGTGTGTGTGTGTATGTATTTCAGAATGAAGCCACATATATGCTAAATGGGGTACCTCTGTACACACACACACACACACACACACACACACACACATATATACACACAAACACACACACATATGTATGCATATGGGTGTATATATATATTTATATATATATGTATATGCATGTATATGCATATATATAAGCACACACATGCGTACACACGCACACACACACACGCACACACACACATACATACATACATACATACATACATACATACAAACATACGTACATATACAAGCGCACTTAGCTATGTCTATATGTATTAAGGAGGAGAATTAAAGAGTGACTAACTATAATGATGTTAATAATAATAATTTATATTGGCACCGGTCCATCACTTTGGGAGAGAGAGAGAGAGAGAGAGAGAGAGAGGTGGGGAGTTGGTCGTTGAAACCGACCGGGATGGATTCCTTACCCTCAACAAATTCGGGTTCTCTCTCCACCTACAAAACCGTTAAATACATTGACTTTGTACTTTCTTCGTTATTTTCTTCGTTTCCATGTAGAATTTTTCCTTTTTTTTTGTTCTTTATTCCTTATTTTGTTTTGTTTTGTTTTTTTAGTGATTCATTACTTAACATCTAGATGTTAATTAATTAACTGTAAAATGCTGGTGTTTATGTAATTAGAATCATTCTTCCCCCTCAAAGGAGCAAGAGTAAAGTTGTCTTTTGTGAGATAATAATACTGAGTACGAAATAGGATAGAAAGAAAATTAATGCAGGTATTTAATCCTTTATTTAACCAATCTTGCTGTGCCCACCATCAATGGTAACAGGATAACAGGTTTCGCGTGGTGGGGTAGTCGATACAATCGACTCCTCGACTTCATTATCTTCTTACCATTATCCTTTATTTGCTTTATTCATTGGACCACGGCCATGCTGGAGCCTCTCCTGCACAGATTTCGTCGAAAAAATTAACCCTAGTACTTCTTTATGTCTTGAGCTTATTGTATAGGATCCTTTTGCTGAGTCGCTTGTTTACGGAGACGTAAACAAACAGAGGCCGGTTGTCTAGCAGTAAATGGGAACAACCACAACCACAAAGACACACAGACACACACACACACACACACACACACACATTTATATATATGAATACATAAATACATATACATATGTAAACACATGCATATTCATATAAATCTCCACATACTCGTATATATATATATATATATATATATATATATATATAAAGAATGTGTTATAATACTATTCCACATATATAAAAACAGCCATACCAACAATCCAACATACTCCTATCATCAGCTGCCCCACAGATATCATTATTGTTTCGACACCTGGGCAGTACCTTTCAATCCAGCGGTGTCAACAGCACTAAAATAAGTGTTGTCTAGCAACAAACATACTAAAGAAACCACAACTTTCAAACACATTTATCGTATGTACAACAGCATCAGTAAATAAATTCAATAAGTAAAGCTATAAGTAATTCCTAAATACGTAACTAAACAGCGTCCAGTCCATTAACTTGTACAAAAAAATGTTCCGTACTGTCTTCCATAGTACAATAGGAAAGTGAAAGTTTAAGAACCATATTCATTCAATCTAAATAAGAACAGGATTAAACACTAACTTTAAAATGCATTTTGTTTAAACGAACCTGGTAAACGAACCTGTTGATCCATGAAATTTCTCGGGTGGAGGCTAGTTGATTACATTAAACCCAGTACATGACGGGTACATATTTTTATCGATCCCAAGAGGACGAGAGGCAAAGTCGATCTCGGAGGTCTTTGGTATTAGGATATGATGCCGGATATGTTGTTAAAAGATTTTCTCGGGTGCTCTGACAATTCAAAGAAGGAAGACAAAAGAAGAGCAGGAAGTGCAGGAGAAGTGGGGAGGTGGAGGAGGAGGAGATAGTACAAAAGGAAGAAGAAAAAGAGAGCAGAAAAAGAGCAAGGGGAAAGGAAGGAAATAATGAAAGAAAGAAGTGGAGGAAGAGAAAGAAGGAGGAGAAGGAGGAGAAAGAAGAAGAAGGAGAAGAAACAACAAAGAAGAAGAAGAAGAAGAAGAAGAAGTAAGAAGAAGAAGAAAAAGGAGAAGAAGAAGTAGAAGAAGTAGGAGGAGGAGGGGGAGGAGGAGAAAAAGAAGAAGTAGAAGAAGAAGAAGGAGGAGGAGGAGGAGGAGGAAAAGAAGAAGAAGAAGAAGAAGAAGAAGACGAAGAAGAAGAAGAAGAAGAAGGAGGAGGGGAGGAGGAGGAGGAGGGGAGAAGGAGGAGGAGAAAAAGAAGAAGAAGAAGACGAAGAAGAAGAAGAAGAAGAAGAAGAAG
>NC_068987.1:85107028-85110403 GCF_001194135.2 Octopus bimaculoides
GGAGGAGGAGGAGAAAAAGAAGAAGAAGAAAAAGAAGAAGAAGAAGAAGAAGAAGAAGGAGGGGGAGGAGGAGGAGGAGGAGGAGAAGGAGGAGAAGGAGAAGAAGAAGAAGAAGAAGAAGGAGAAGAAGAAGAAGAAGAAGAAGAAGAAGAAGAAGAAGAAGAAGAAGAAGAAGAAGAAGAAGTTAATAGCAGATACATTTTAACGACCTCCATTTTGATAACCCACAAATTTGAAAGAACGAATAAATAATATCATTGAAAGCTGTGATTCATTAAGATTACGGTTTACCTTACTACGAATTTATTTCATACATTTCTTTAAATATATATATTGCTGTTGTTATTGTTGTTCATCGTTTCGCTATTACTCGTAGAGATTGATGGTTTTTTAAGATGTGAGTTGAGAAAAAAACCTTAATCGTTTTTCCGAACTACAGGGATCCCTAGGTGCGTTGTTTATCTCAAATTTCCGCTGTTTCAAGCGAATACAAGATAAACCCCTCTATGAATAAACCGCTCGTTTATCTCAGGTAGATTTTTTTCCCCGCCAGAGAATTTGATCTCGACATTATAAGCCTCAAAATTAATGCTTTATCTTATGACATCCTCTCTGCTCTATAGAAGCACTGAATTTCACGCCCTTGTTTTACATAATTAAAGCTGGTATCTGGCTATGGACACACGTCTCTGAGTTAAGGATATATCGATGATATATTCCTTCTGTTGAGGTAATGAAAGAACTCGTATCTTCTTCTTCCCTTCTACCCGAGCCATCATCAAATTATTGAGTTTCTACAGAGAAACGATTGAGTGTTATTCTTTCTTTCCTGTCTAAGCCAACGAGCGGTCTTATACATCGTTGGCTGTTATATACGAGAAACTGACACTCTGATGTCTTTAAAAAACGTGAGTTGAAGTTAGGATGTAGCTTCCATTTTGTAGTATAGCACCCAACATTGTATTAGGTGTTATTTGCTTGGCAAAAGTATGACTGCTATTTCTAGCAGGTTGAACAACCAGATAGAAGCTCTCACATTAGATAAGACCTAATTATCCATACCTCCACGAGAGAAACTTACCTATGATTAATAATGAAACAGTCTAGTGCGGCTGCAGCTACTTCTGCTGCTGCGGCTATTACCGCTGCTGAGGCGACTACAGCTGCTGTTGCTACTGCTCCTGTGGCTACTTGCACTGCTGCTACTCTAACTGTTTATTTCCGAGCAAATTCCTATCAAATCTATTCCCATTGTAACCATCCCGTCAGCTGTATCTGTCTTTTCTGACGCTGGCGAGGGCCATTCTTGCGTGACGTATGTGACAGTCAGAGATACAAACTTATGAAATTTCTAAGATGTACATCGTGGATTTCTAAGATGTACATGTGAAGGCCCATGGCTCAGTGGTAAGAGCGTCGAGCTTACGATCGTGAGGTTGTGAGTTCGAATCCCGGACCGGGCTGCGTGTTGTGTTCTTGAGCAAGACACTTTATTTCACGTTGTTCTAGTTACCTCAGCTGTAGAAATGAGTTGCGACTTCACTAGTACCAAGATGTATCGACTCCTTTGCCTTTCCATTGGATAACACCGGTGGCACGGAGAGGGGAGACTGATAAGCATGGGCAACAGTTGGTCTTTCATAGACAACCTTGCTCAGACTTGTGTCTGGGAGGGTAACTTTCTAGGTGCAATCCCATGGTCAGTCATCACCGAAGGGTATCTCAGCTCAGCGCATTGTGAACATTTATTAGAATTCAATTGAATCATTTTTCATAGTTAAGTTTAACTACTCAGGCAAGTATTAAACAAAAGACACTTCATCTAGACAGATGCAAAAAGTGTGATGCACGTGACATCGCACAAAACAAATCATTTTCACGTGAACGTTTTAAATGTTAATTTGTCTGAATTTCTCCAGGTAGGCGCAGGTGTGGGTGAATCAGAAGAAGCTTGCTTCCCAGCCACATAGGTTTCAGGTTCAGTGCTCACTGAGTGACACCTTGCGTAGGTGCCTTCTATTATAGTCATGGCAAACGAAAGACTTGTGAGCGGATTTGGAAGGTGGAAACTGTAAGAAGCCCGTCGTATATGTGTGTGTGTTTGCATATGCGTGTATGTGTGTGTGCATTTGTTTCTATATGTGTGTGTGTGACTTTGTGGTTGTGTTTTCCCCCACCACGCTTTACAACCGGTGTTGTTGTGCTTGCGTCCCTGTAACATCGCGGTTCCGTAATAGAAAGTGGAGTAGAAGACCCTCTTCCAAGATGACGCAGAGTGGAACTGAATCCGCAACCACATGACTGAAGAGCAAACATATTAGCCACACAGTCATACTTGTGTCTTATGCAAAGAAAACAAATGGAAAAATATGCAAGGGTATTATGTTTTCGGTCAAAGGTTACATGTAAAAAGACAAAAAAAAAAAAGAACGAAACGAGAATGCGAATCAACAATTAAAACAAACATTCAGTTCTTTTTTGCGTTTTCTATCTTCCATTGATGTTTATTTCTAATTTGAAATGGCTTCTTAGAAGTTGTGTTTCTTTTTAATTTGTACCGAGTTCCAATTTCACATTTTTAGAATCTTTGCTGTTTAAGTAATGTGATGTACCAACTTTCGGTTCATTGCAAGCTGAAGTCATAACTTACTTGAAAATAACTCATTTGATCGGAGAGAGCACAAGCACACACAATCGTGTCCATATACAAACAGACACACAACTATCTACCGATCTATTTCTCTCTCTCTTTTTCTTTCTCTCTCTCTCTCTCTCTCTCTCTCTATCTATCTATCTATCTATCTATCTATCTCTTTATTTATCTAGCTATCTATCTGTCTGTCTATGTATGTATGTATGTATGTATCAATCTATCTAATTATCTATCTATCTGTCTGTCTATGTATGTACGTATGAATGTATGTATGTATGTATCTATATATCTATCTATCTATCTATCTGTCTCTTTATGTATTTATCTGTCTGTCGATATATGCATGCATGTATGTATATATCTACCTATCTACCTGGAGGCGCAACGCGGTAACAGAGCCACCATTCGGTCTCTAATCGATGAACAGGGATGTTATGGCGGGCTGCGCGAGGGATAAGTCACCTGGATTGGATGGTCTACCCTACGAGCTGTATTGTCAAATGCCAGACTTGTTTGGCGACCTCTTGGCATCAGTCTACTGCAACTGGCAACAAAACGGGAGAATTCCCGGTTTCGTGAGCCGAGGTGCAGTGACATTGCTGAAGAAAGACCCAAACAAGGGGAATTTTATAGATAATTTCAGGCCCATCACTCTGCTCAACGCAGACTTGAAAATTTTGGCCAAAGTAATAGCCGAGAGGTTGGCGCTTGTCATCGATAAA
>NC_068987.1:85112161-85113184 GCF_001194135.2 Octopus bimaculoides
CCCCCCAAGCTCTACTTTGTAATTTGTCCATTTTCTGTATTTAGCCCTATGTGGCTATAATAAAAAGATATCTATTTATCCATCTATCTATCTGTCTAACGGTTTGTCTATCTATCTATCTGTTTAGCTCTCTCTCTATCTATTTATCTATCTGTGTGTCTATCTATCTATCTATCTATCTATCTATTTGCATGTTGAATCTCCCTGAGAACTACGTTAAGGGTACGCGTATCTTTGGAGTGCTCAGCCGTTGAGCAGGCTGTTCGGATCAACTGAAAAATCTTGCCGACGGATTGCCAGTTTTCAATGATAATTGATAATAAAAATATGGTTTAGGATAATGTAGATGTGTCCGACCAAAAGTTTGGCCCTGGCTATATCTAACATCGTAGCACCACTAAACAAGATCTGTTAAGCCATTTTAAAGAGATGTTTTTGGAGGATCGTAGCCCATTCTAGTCAGAGTTGAACCACTGAAGACGGCGTGAAATAACGTCAGATTTTGGTGGTTTATCTAGTATCCCTTGAAGAAATTTGTCCCGGTTTCGTTTGGAAGTGATGGGATCTTTTCTTTCTGATTTGTTTTTGGATATTGTTAAATAGAGAGACTCGTACTCACATACACCAACACACAGAGAGAAAATAAAAATTAAAAAAAACAAACAAAAAGCGAGATAGTTATAATTACTTTGGCTTCTATGAATGGTTGCTAAACTAAACTCAACTCAATTTCCTTTTGAATACAGTGAAATGTAAAAATGAATATAAACAAAGTGCAATAATACCTACAATGCTAACAGATAGAAAATATAAGAAGCGGAAACAACAACAAAAACAACAACAACCGGTGCGAGAAAGAGAATATGGTTTATTAGAAACAAAGAGCAGAATTCAACAATAAAGACATAATTATACATATATGTATGTGTATGTGCGTGCGTGTGTGTGTGTGTGAATATTTATATTTCTGCATGTATATATATATATATATATATATATATATATATATATATATATATATAT
>NC_068987.1:85113926-85115307 GCF_001194135.2 Octopus bimaculoides
GACTGAGTAAGTGAAAGAGAGAATTCGTTGCTAACAACTAATTTACAAGAAATACATAACTGAGTAAATAAATATACCAAGAACGAAAGAAAGAAGGAAAAAACCAAGAAAGAAGAAAAAAAGAAACAAAGGAACATAGAGAAAGAAAGAATTAAAGAAGAAAGAAGAAAATAAAAGAAAAACAAAAAAAAAGAAAGAAAGAAAGAGAAATTTTTAAAAAAACGGAAAGAAAGGAATGAATGAAAGAAATACAGAAAGGAAGAAAGAAATGAAAGAGAGAAAGAAAGAAAGAAAGACAGAAAGAAATAAAGAAAGAAAGAAAAGAAGAAGGTTCTTACTTTAGAAAGAGTGAAATAGCAGCAAAAACACAATTAAGCAAAGAATTTTCTTTTATGAACGAGACCACGTGATGTTTGATTGAACTTTCTTCTCACATTCGCCGTCTTTATTTTATATTTTTCTAATTACACTCCACTTCATGCATTATGAAACACTCCCTATTACTCTCTTCTCTCTCTCTCTTCCTTTCTCCCACTCCTTATCTATCTATCTATCTATCTATCTATATATCTATCTATCTATCTATCTATCCATCTCTCTCTCTCTCTCACTCCCTCTTTCTTTCTCTTTCTCTCTCTCTATATATAGATATATACATAAATATATAAGTCAATATATCTACCTGTCTATCTATCCATTTATCTATCTGTCTGTCTATCTATCTATCTATCTATCTATCTATCTATCTATCTATCTATCTATCTATCTATCTTTTTCGCAATGTTTCACTCAAATACTTTCAAATTTTCGCACTTCCATGTCATTATCCCCCACCTCTCTCTCTCTCTCTCTCTCTCTCTCTCTCTCTCTCTCTCTCTCTTCCTTTCTCTCTCGCACGTTCCCTCATCGCCACCCACTCTCTCCTTTTCGTTTTCTCACTTTTTTCTCTACTTTCTACTTCACAATCTTGCTTCCTTCATCCTTCCTTTCCTTCCTTCCTCCCTGTACGGTTCATCGCTACGCAAAGACAATGTCGGATAATCGCAGAAAAATGTTAATAGAACTGAGCGTTAGGGGTTGAATGTCATAAGAAGACAAACACACACACACATCTGCACATGCGAGCGCACATACACAAACTCACGCACACACACATACATACATACATACAATCAAACAAATAGATATATGGATGCGTATGTAATTACATTTATATATCCACACACGTATTGATGTAGGCAAACATTATATATATATATAAGTACACTATACAATCACACACGCACCCGAGTGTGTAGAGGGGTGTATGTGTGTCATTGATTACCTACAAATTCCGATATAAACATATTGATATATATATATATATATATATATATATATA
>NC_068987.1:85116707-85117163 GCF_001194135.2 Octopus bimaculoides
ATATATATATATGTATATATATATATATATATATACATATATATATATACACATATGTATATATATATAGAACAGCTTATGGACGCTTATACGTATAGAACACACTAATACACAATGTAAAGAGGAGGCTCGAAGTGATTGTAATTAATGTATGGGGGTAATGGAATGATTTTAATTGAAATCGATTAAAATGTCTGACGAATGTAATATAGTTCAGCGTCTCGTTTTCATTAAATCTGTTAATGAAAAATTCAAACTTCAAAATAGCAAAACATCTAACTATTTTAGCCCTTCTAACCAATTTCATATTCTCTCTCACTCACTCACTCTCTCACTCTCTCTTCCTCTCATTGTCTTACCCCATATTCATCGATACATATATACATGCATACTTATATATGTCTGTTTGTGTATGTGTATATATATATATATATATATATATATATATATATATAT
>NC_068987.1:85117974-85118896 GCF_001194135.2 Octopus bimaculoides
TATATATATATATATATATATATATATATATATATATATATATGTGTGTATGTATGTATGTATATGTGTGTGTGGGGGGGGGATAAAGTTAATGCTCCACCTTTTTATTATTTTTGAAAAATAATACATGAAATGTAATGAAAATCAAAACAATGAGCATGTAATACACACAAATTTTACATGAAACACAAAGTAAACATCAATTTGAGGAGTCATTCGAAGTGACGGCCGTTCGTTGGTATGCACGACTCGTGAAACCTAGACAGACTGTATTTTGACACATGTCCTAAAAGTTGGTTCAAATTATGGATCGTTTCCTTGTAGACTTGAAAAAGAATCACACGGAGTTAAATACCGAGACCATGCTGGATATTCACGAAAGCTGCCACGACGTCCAATCCAACGATTTCGTAGTTTGGGATCGAGGAAGTTTCTCATACGTTTGTCATAATGAGTTAGCGCTCCATCTTGCACAAAGATTTTGGAATGACGGTTTCGAAAATACGGCGAGATGATGTTTTCACACTACGCCAGGTAATGATCACCATTCATCGTCCCTCGTTGAACATGGAATGCAGAAATTCTTGAAGACGATATTGCCACCCAAATGACAAAAGAAAGTGAATTGATTTGTTTTTTTGCCAGACCACTTCAGGGGCATCTTCTGAATAATAGAAGTAATTATGGCGGTTGATGTGATCGGAGATATGGAATGTCACTTCATCGAGAAAATGAGTCGATCAAAGGATCTGGAATCTGACTTCTGCCAGCATTGCCTCAAAAACTTTGACACGTCGAATAATCAATGGTATATAGAAATAATAACAGGGTGCATCAAGAAGCTACAGAACTATTACACACATATAATGGGGACATATATATATCTATCTATATATATATATATATATATATATATATATAT
>NC_068987.1:85118996-85119579 GCF_001194135.2 Octopus bimaculoides
TATATATATATATATATATATAAGATAATAATATATTATATATATATGTGTCTGTGTGTATGTATGTATATATATATGTATGCATCCATTAAGTTAGACTGATAGATCGTTAGATAGATAGATAGATAGATAGATAGATAGATAGATAGATAGATAGATAATGTATCTAATTTGCATGCAGCCGTCTGAAATTACACATGTAGGCTGATGAGTGTTTTCACATGCATACGGCATTTCGAAATTAAATATATACTCGTAGTTTATAAATTATATACCTGTGTGTTTGTGTACATTTTTACATCAATAATTTCCCTCTCCCTGTGTTACTTTCCTCCACTCCCAATCTCCGTCTCTGCACACTGTACACACGCATACATATATTTATATATGTATGCATACACAGAACAATATATAGATACATATATATATACAAACATTTCATACACACACACACATACATACATACACAATATACATACATACAAACATAAATGTATGTACACATATACATCTATATACATACATGCATACATGCACGCATATGTATGTATATATATATATATATATATATATATATATATAT
>NC_068987.1:85119970-85122143 GCF_001194135.2 Octopus bimaculoides
ACAACGATGACAATTTCAATAAATATTCTCAATTAATTCGGGACAGATTTTACTCAATGGAAGCCAAAAATTAAATAAAAATAAACAGTTTCAATAGAATTTTAAATAGACACTTGAAGGCATTATTTTTATCCGTTCTGTAAATATTTCTGTCAGCCAATCTTCTTGTGCTAATTATCTAAATATATAATTTTTGAGTAATATCAACTCAAGAAAAACATAAGTTAATTAAATAACAAAGACGAAAGGAAAAGACTAGGAAAATACCAAAAAAATGGATAAATAAATAATGAAAAATATACGAATAAATATACATATACATACATATATATATATTAAATATATATATATATATATGTGTGTGTGTGTGTGTGTGTGTATGTGTGTGTGTGTGTATGTGTGTGTGTGTGTGTGTGTGTGTGTGTATAATCAATAAGCAAACATGTTAAAAACAACAATATGACGAGTAAAAAATTTCTATCAGGGAAATTTTCGATAGACGGAAGTTGTAAAATTTGTTTATTTTGTTTTGAAGAATTTCGATGCGTATTTATGTAAATGGTTGTCGAAAATTTCGACAAATAAATTTTTCGGTTCAATTCTTACCCACAGCTTGACTCTGGAGTACGTGTGGTTCAGTTTGTGTGTGTGTGTGTCTCTGTGTGTGTGTGTGCGCGCGCGTGTGTGTGTAATATAGAATAATGAAGATGAGTGCTCAATGCCACGTTGGTGGATAAAAATTCTTGCCTTATGTGTAAGTCTACCATTAGTCTCATGGTAAGAGAAATATCTTAACAATTATCAATCCTTAAACATGGAACATCGGTGTTCGTCTACCTCTCCTAAAATTTCAAGCCCTATGCCTATAAAAGAAAGGATTATTTGCTAATTTATTTACTTCTTCCACTCCACCCAAAATTTCTGTTAAAGCATGCAACGGACTGGTGTCCGGTCCAGAAGAAATGCTGTGATCTCAGGTACTTGTAAGCCATGAAAACCGAGTAAACGGTTTTATGAGTTGCATGGCTCAAGAAACACTAAGCGTTGTATGAACAGAATTTAGGCTAGTTGAAATATTGTGACATATTTTAACTACTAAACGGCAAAGACACTGAATATACCGTGGAGAATAATTCTCTGTTATGGTAAAAGGGTGTGAAAACACCAGCTCGTTTAGTGATGCCTTCTATTAGAAATATCAGACATCGATGCTTCGAGCTATACTGGCTTTCATCAATGAGATGTCCCTGAGAGAAGTGACTCCGACCGAACTTAGAAAGCTGAAACTTTATGTATAATCCAGTCAATATATTGACTGATTTGCGCTAGTAGATCGCCCGACGGAGGTAAACAAGTGCTATGAGCTTTAAGCTTAAAACTGAACTTTGATAAAACTGAATTTTAAAAAAATTAATTACACTTCCACTTTCATAACTCCAACATTAAAATGGTTCTAGTAATGCACTGGATTAATCCTTTCTTAGACTGCTTTGCGAAATTCACAAGAGTTTATGTGGCAATAAAATTTACATCACCGCATCGCTTCGGTACAAGCTTTTATCTCGTTTTACGGTTTTAGCCAAATATCCATTCCCGTTGAAACTATCATAGGGTGCATGTATCAATACTTATTCTAATTACTGTCGTAATAATCGCAATAGTTCACCGTTGTTATTTTCAGGATCTAATCATACGTATACGCACTTTATAGTGGTGTTTTCTACATACTTAATGTAAACTGTAACTCAAAAGATTATTTATACTATCAAAGTAAACATTTGGCCTGAATCGTCATCCTCTAGATAATACATTTGTTGAGCAAAATGTTCTAGACTAAACAATATTCATTGACAGGATTACAGAAGATTTTTTATTATTATGCATTTTTTTTTTGTTCTTTTTCTTTTGTTCTTTTGTATGAAAAGCTTAACTGTAACCATATGTAGTTAATATTCTCTAAGGTGCTGGGCTGGCAGAATCGTTAACACGCCGAATAAAATACTTAGCCACATTTCCCCCGCTTTCACTTTCTGAGTTCAAATTCGATTTTACCCTTTTCATTCTTTCGGGGTCGATGTGAAACAAGTCAAGCATTTGAGTCGACAGACTGACAAACGCCTTTCCCCGAAATTTCAGGCCTTGTACGCTTATAGAAGGAAGGATTCTTCTTCTT
>NC_068987.1:85122879-85123613 GCF_001194135.2 Octopus bimaculoides
GGGGGGGGGCGCAGAGGATTGGAACGTAACACCCGCGATAATCGAGGGATTACTGTATGTATGAATGTTTTGCATTGCCTATATTTCACCCTTTTTGTGTGTGTGTTTGCGAGTGGTTACTCTTCTGTGAAGGCGCGTGGCTTAGTCGTTTGGGAATTCGGCTCATGAACGTTAGGTTGTGAGTTCGATTCCCGGCAGCGCGTTGTGTTCTTAAAGCAAGAAACTTTATCTCACTTATTTACACTCAGCTGGCAAAAATAAATTGCACCCATATTTCAAAGGACCGGCCCTGTCACACTCTGTGTCACGTTGAATTAAGGGTACACGTGTTTGTGGAGAGCTCAACCACTTTCACGTTAATTTCGCAAGCAGGCCGTTCCGTTGATCGAGTCTGTTGGAGCCCTCGTCGTAACCGACGGAGTGCCAGTTTATTCTTCCGTGTGTGGGATTATGTGTGTACATAAATGTAGAAAATATATATTTGTGCTTTCGTTTACGCTTGTCAGAGTGAGCAATGGGCGTTATTATTCTTTAACACTTTCATTCTTTATTTCCCAAACTAAACAAAACTTCAAGCCAAAAATCTTAACAAAGACGATGCGGATGTTTTCTATGTCTATCAGAGATACATTTTATGTCCAATACCATTGCTGCTAAGAGAAGCAATTATTGTTTCAATTTCTTTATCTCTTTTTCTTTTCCGCCTACATTCTTTTTTTTTTTTTTTTTTTTTT
>NC_068987.1:85123852-85129433 GCF_001194135.2 Octopus bimaculoides
TATATATATATATATATATATATATATATATATATGTGTGTGAGTGTGTGTCTGTATGTATATATGTATGTATGTATGTATGCGTGTGTATATGTATGTATGTGTGTGTATGTTTGTATGTATCTGTGTATGTATGCATGCGTGCGTACGTATATATGTATGTATCTGCTTGTATATAATATAATATTGGCGTCGAACGTAAACTGAATTACTTTGTTAACATCGAATGTTTTGTCAAGAGCTTTTATGTCTTTATAAGTTATTCACATTAATGTTCAGATTAATAATAATAATAATAACAATAATAATAATAACAATAATAATAATGATAACAACAACAGGAAAAGGTGTTTTTGTGTTACTTTTGTTCGTCGTTTTATATTTAAGCAAAGAAATTAACTTTATAGAACGAAGAAAAAGGGTATTTTATTTTATTTTATTTTTTATATATCTATGTTAATGCAAACATAAAAAAAAAATATGAGAAAAGCAAAAACGATAAAAATGAAACAAGTAAAATTAATACCGTAATAAAAACAATATTAAACAAAAAAAACAATTTATTTTATATATCAATTGAAAAGAGAAATTGGAAAGAAATACCACTTTTCATATTTGGTTTGTTTTAAAATGGCGGTCGTATTTGATCAGTTGATTGTAAATCTTTTTTGATGGTTACGGCAAAATTCAGGATAATTACGTACACACTTAACCTTCGTCGGAGTCAAGTGCTTAAAACGTTTTGTCGTTTAATATCCTAAACACTATCAAGCTGCGTATAAACAGAGAGTTTTATAGTAGATAGAAATAGCAAAATAAAGACGAAGCACAAAGACGTGTGCCCGTTAAGTATTTTGAAAAGAAGTCTCGTTGGCGCCATGCTGCTTTTCTTGTTTACTAACCGACTAAAACGATAAAGAATATTGATACAACGGATATTTACTGTGTTGATGATTATGTTCATACAACATTACGAGTATGTGTGTGAGCGAGTATTCGTGTGTATAGTTGCATACATATAGGTGTATAAATGTATGTGTATGCGTGTGCATATATGTGTGTGTATGCATATGTGTGTGTGAGTGTATTTAAGCGCACCTATTTAAATTTAAAACTCCATTTACCAGTGGGTCATGATTATGTGTATCTATCTATCTATCTATCTATCTATCTATCTATCTATCTATCTATCTATCTAGCTGTCTGTCTGTCTATCTATCTATCTATCTGTCTGTCTAGTTGTCTATCTATCTATCTATATCTATCTATCTATCTATCTATCTATCTATCTATCTATCTATCTGTCTGTCTACCTTTCTGTCTGTCTAGTTGACCTTGAGCGACTGCAACACAACGAGAGCATTCTATAGGGGATTAGTGGAGGGGAGGTACGACGACGATCTCGGGGTGAACCTGAGCGTCCATGAGCAGTACCTGACCCGCCTGTTCAAGACTACTTTCGGGCCGGAACCTATGGACAACTTCCAGAGATCCCTGGCCTGGTAGTGCTATCGAGAAGCGCTACCCGTTCGGGATAACCTCTACAGGCATGGCTCGAGAAACATGCGGCCGACCTGTAGCCGAACGAGATGCGGTCAGAGCGACGAAACCGTTCTGCACGCACTCGTACAGTGTCCAAACATTTCCGACTTGTCGAACGACTGCTAACGCGTGTGGGACGAGTCGGTTTATCAATCGAGTCTATCGTGAATATTGTCGCGCTTCCTTCCTTGAAACGGGAAGGAAGAGCCATTTTCATCGTACTTGTGGCTGTAACGAAAGAATGTGTATGGTGGACGCGTCTGAAAGATCTAGAGACAAACACTTTCCTCACTGGTGAATCTCTCATCAACTTCTTAAAGATGGGTGAATGTAGCAAGGATGGCACAGTTGAATGACGGAGCCATCTTGAGCATTATCCTATCAATCAGAAAAAGAAAGGAAAATAGAAAGTCTCTTACTGTAATGTGTATTTTGCATGACATTATTGCTCGAGGTTACCGTGGTCCGTGGTCCTTTCCGTAGGCTTTTCTTTCCACGGATAAACCTAATCTGTGTTCTCTTTTACATTATGACATTTCTGTGATACACGATCCCTGTTGATCGGCTTCCTCCTTTTCTTTTTTTTTCTTTCCACGATCCCTTTTGTTCGAAATTCTACCCCCACTTTTTTCTTTCTCAAACAGAAAATCTCCACTTTGTATTTTGTCCCCTCTGTGTTCAACCTTGTGTAGCCAATAAAGAAACATGTCTGTCTGTCGATCTATCAATAATTGTATATGTGCATATGTGTATATATGTGTGTGTATACACATATATGCACGCGCGCGTAAACGCAGTTATTGTTGTGAAGCGGTTCACATATGGTTATCTGCTAAAGAAGATCGCTTTGCAACTGCGTGATTTCTGTTTCAGCCTAATACAACGACACTTTCGGCAAGTTTCTTTATTATAGCTCTAGTCCTAGCAATGTTGTCCTGTGAAGGATTTTGAGAGACGGAAGCTGTGCTGGTATTTCAAATTAATTTTGAATCATTAATAACAATTTTCAGAAATGTTGTGTTTTGTATAACGTTAAATGGTTTCTATGCCTATTCGTGTGTGTCTTTGTGTTTGTGTTTTGCCCCTGACAATCACCTGGCAATCGGTGTTGGTACATTTACCTCCCCGTAACTTTGTGTTTCAGCAAAAGACACCGATAGAATAAGTACCTAGCTTTGAAAACGAATATGTAGTGGAGTCGATTTCGTTCGACTAAAATTCTATAAGATGAAGCCCCCGCATGGCTGCAGTCTAATGATTGCAGAAAGTAAAAGATAAAAGATATATGAATGCTTTTGTGCCTCAGCATATGTTTTGGTATGCATATGCATTTCTCTATAAATTTTATAAAACAGTTTAATTTCGTGGGATACTCATCGATAGGTCGATCAGATAACACATAATTTTTCGAGGATACGTCAGCAAATTCGAGCATAACAATGTCATGGGAATATTACTCTGCTACTGTTACATTCACTGGAAGTTAATTTGCCGCCATTTGGACTGAACGAACGATATCAGAGATACATGATAAGATTGTTCCTGGAAAAGTGAAGATAATTAACACAATCTTCTATGTATGTATATACGTATGTGTGTATTATGTATGTATGCATATATGTATGTATGTATGTATTATATACGAGTGTGTGTATGTACATTATAATTAAGATTTACTTCAAGATTTCTTACTAATGAAAAAAGAGCAGGTTGCTTACAAAGATTCAAGGCCCCTTGAATTTCAAGAAAAATCTACAGGGTAATGACACATGTATTTGTATGTATGTGCAAGTAACTGGAGCTCGTGCAGGGGCGTAGAGATGAAAAACTGCGCAGTTGCGGAAATCAGCTGCTCAGCGGATGTTAAAATAAAGCCGAAGATCGGTGAAAAAGAGAACACCTACGCTGAACTATTGAGAAAGTTAATCTATTCAGATTACAAGTTCAGGTTTATACCTGTATTCTTGGGGTGCTGGGATAGGTAACACACTGCCTCAATACCTATCTTGAGAAATTAGGCTTCCCAAAGCCAGAAAAGAGAAAGCTGATTCGAAACCTACAGATGCAATCCATCACCGGAACTGTAAAAATCTGAAAAACTTTCTAGAAGCTTATCACTTTGTATATATAAGCCTGTCTAGATATGCAAGTATATACACAAGCAGGCTTACATAAAATAAAATATACAAATACATACATACATACATACATACATACATACATATATTCATACATACATACATAAATGCATATATACAAAAATACACTGTTATTGATGTTGAAATTCCAATGAAGGAGCCCTGAATCTAGGTTGGAAACCGGTTCTTTCTCTACTGGCAAGAAATCTTGAAATAAAACTGACTAATGAAATACACTCACACACACACACACACACACACACACACACACACACACACAAGCGCACACACATACGCACACACAAACGCACGCACGAACGCATGTGTGTATGCTTCCATTTATGTATGCATACAGTCCCTTCCATTTTTGAATTATTATAAATCTTCCACTGAGGAGAGAGCCGGTTTCCAAGAAGATACAAGGCTCCATCTTTGAGATGTTGTTAACATAGACAAATTCACATTTGGAACTTGAGAAAAGTCTTGCATATTTTTACTGTTCTACTCGCAGATTGCACTTCTAATGTACGAATCAGCCGGTCTATTTCTATTTCTGAAAATTCCAGTTTATCCAAATTCCCCCTTAAGCATTTAGTAACAAAACCTAGTGCTCCAATTATTATTGGTATGAAAATGAATTCATAGTCTGGATATAGAAACTGGAGGTTTCGAAGCAGTTGTCCAGAGATATCCTCTTTTTCATTGATTTTCATAGAGATATTTATATCTGCAGGGCAGCTAACCTCTATGATTGTACATACCTCTGCCCCTTTGTCCCAAGCAACAATATGCATTCATACATACATGTATGTATGAATGCATGTATGTATGAATGCATGTATGTATGTATATTTTCTGTTTTTAATCACTTAAATTCTTCCTCTGAAGAAGAAGCTGGTTTCTAACAAAGAAACAAAGCTCCATCGTTGGAATGAAGATAACGAAAACAATGTCACATTCTAAACCTGAGAAAAGTCTTGCAGAGTTTTACTGTTCCGCTCAAAGATTGTATTTCAAATGTTCAAATCAGTTGGATGATTTCTTTTACTGAAAACCCAAGCTTATCCTGACTGACAATTATGTATGTATGTATGTATGTATGTATGTATGTAAGTGTGTGTGTGTGTATGTGTGTATGTAAACCCAAACAAGGTCAAAGAAAATAACATTTGGCAAGAAAAAGATGCATGAATCCGCCAAGACGATATGGTCGATGGCGGACAGAGCTATTGAATACAACAAACATCTCTGCATTTCTTTTTTGATATGAGGGGAATATAACACAGTATAAAATGATCCACCACAACAATAAACAGAAAAACAGAGATGGTATCAAATTACAGACAGAGGGCAATATATTTCTTTTCTATTTGCGGAGTACCGTTAATGTTATTCAGCACATAGCAAGCGACCGTATAATAATATTTGAGCCACAAGGTACGGGAGATATAGAAGAAGATCATTATATCCAAATTTCAAGATCGCAGCGTGAAATGAAAGTGTTGAAATAGCTACTGGCACTATGCACGTATTTACACGCAAACACACACTTGAACAAATGTATAGGCATATGTGCGCACACGCGTGTGTGTGCGTGTCTGTGTGTGCGTTCGTATGTGTACTGCCAATGCATGTTAGTATAGTCCTCAGCGTACTATCATTATTATTTGTCTTATTACATTCTTCGTTCTAGAAAGAATGGTAAGGCATTATTCATGGATGGATTGCGTTGAATTGATAACCGAATCCTGGTGAAAATGCCGGTAGACATGGCGAGCATCATATTGTTTATATCCAAAGTATTACATATGTAGATACACACATGCATATATATATATATATATATATATACATACATACCTACATATATATATATATATATATATATATATATATATATA
>NC_068987.1:85129826-85130738 GCF_001194135.2 Octopus bimaculoides
ATATATGCATGTATACATATATACATGCACACTTATATACGTATATGCATATATGTATATATGTGTGTGTGTGTATGTATGTACGCGTGTGTGCGCGTGTACGTGTGTTTTTGGCTTATATTTTACTTATCATTTCTGTCTGTCATTCAATATCTTCTGTATTTTTCAGTAATTTTTCATTCATGTATTCTTTCTTACTCTACGAACATCATATATTTTACTCTCACGTTTCCCATTTCTCTTACATATCCCCTTTCAATCGTTCCCTCCCTCTCTCTATTTGTCTTCTTCGACAGTCTCTCCCTTCCTACTTATATTTATATACATATATAACTATATCCCGCCCTCTCTTACTTTCACTTTCACATTCAATGGCTCTTACCTTGTCAATCATTTACCAAATCCTGTCAAATAACCTACCATACCTATTATTATTGCATACGGTCACTCTAGGGTGTTTTTGCTCCCAACGAAGCTAACAAATCGAAAATAAGTTATTAATTATCGTAAACAGCTCTCGATATTTTTTCCGTTTACGCAAAATATAGCTCCAGGCAGCAGAAAATTACCAGCACACTCCACCCGTATTGATCATCATAGTCATATATGTATAAATATACATATATATATATATATATATATATGTGTGTGTGTGTTTATTCTACATATATATATATATATCTTTATGTATGTACGTATATATATATATATATATATATATATGAATATATACACACATATATGTATACATATATATGCATACGTATGTGTATGTATGTGTATGTATGTGTTTGTGTATGTATGTTCATTTGTTATATACTATGTAATGATAACACAATAATAATAATAGTAATAAAACTAATAATAATAATAATAATAATAATAATAATAATAATAATAATAATAATAATA
>NC_068987.1:85132112-85135392 GCF_001194135.2 Octopus bimaculoides
ATATATATATATATATATATACACACATATGTATATAAAGAATATATGCATACATACGTTTATCCATAGACATGTATTTATCCCCACACACACACGCACATATATATATACACAGATATTGCATACCTTCGTGTGCTTCTGTTTGATATATATATATATGGTGATAATATATACGCTGCTTTTCTTCTGTTTATGACATCACTGTTTGTGTTGTGCGTGAGAGCATTTACAGTCAGAGCAAGGTAAGTGAATTTATCAACCCTGGGTAGCTGCTTTCCATTTGCCAGGATGCCTGTTGTTTCGGCTGTATTCATATTAATGGTGATGTGCTGTGTCTTTGATTCGTTTGTTTCTAGACCCACAATATTTGCTTCTCGCATGAGACGATCCAAGTAGTCCTGTGCTTCTCTTTGGCTAGAAGCAAGAGAACAATACCAGCTGCAAAGCGAGATAGACCAACGTATGTGATTCTGATATGCTTCGTAGCTTTCATCACATGATCTATGACCACCAAAATACATAAGGTGCTAAGGTATCCGCTTGCAAAATTCCACTTTGAGGTGTGAAACCAGAGGATGTTTGATGTTCATAAAGACATCTATGTGCTGATGCTATTTTTGATGGTATCCCTATCCGTTAAAGAATCGTAAACATGGCAGTTCTGTTGACGCTCTCGAATGCTTTTCGTAATTCTACGAACAGCGCAACTATTGAGAGACAACACTCAAAGCAGGTTCTCAATATCCTCTTCAGCATGTGAATTTGTTCAATGCAATTACGATTCTTTTTAGAGCCATTCTGGTAGACACATATCTTTATCTATTTTTGCACGTATGGGATTTAACAGAAGCCTATTAATGCGGCATGTGGAGTAATGTTGCAGCTTCAGCACCTCGAAGATAAATCCAACAACGAAGATAAAGCTGCACACAGCTCTATGTCTTCCGAATTATTCATATGAATGCGAGATATGGGTAACAAATATGAATCGGCAAAGGGCCGTGGTGAACAATTTTCACAGAAGAAACCGAAAGAAAATATATAAGATATCCTATAAAGACGACGTTTCCAGTGAGACATTGTATCAAATGGCTGACGAAAAACAAGTGGGCTCAAGGATAAAGGAACGCTGACTGAGATGGGTTGGTCACTAACTGCGACACGCTCCCAAAGACTGTTATCAACAGTGGCCTGCTGCTTAACACCCTGAAAGGTGGAAAACGCATGAGGAAACGATCCAGGACGACTTTTCATGGTATGATATGTACAGACTGCAGGTTGTCGCTCAATGAAATACTTTTAGCGGCTGAAGATCGGAATCGGGAGAAAGCCTTAATAAAGTGCCTGCCAATGACTCGCTATACACTTTGTATTTTCCTTATTTATTTCTCTTTGTTGAATTTTGAATATACATATCTATATATATATATCACGCAACCTTATTAAATCCCAATTCCAGGCCTTGCAAAACTTAAGAAACAAAAACCTCATCTACCTACCTTCAGACAAATGGAAATAATTTTGCATTATAGACAAACCCACCTACAACAAATTAGCTATCGAACACCTCAGTGACACCACACTATACGAAAAGGTTTACAACATCACACCTCACCACCTGGAGTCCAGCATCAACACCAGCTGGACCAACATCTGTCACCAAAGGAATCTCTCTAAGAAGACTAGACTGAACTTCACGTCTAAAAACACCACCCTTCCATCCTTCTACCATTTAATAAAAACCCACAAAGCCGAATGCTTAAAATCAGACTCATAGTATCAGGAAATAGCGGTCCTTTCTATAAGAAATCTTGGCTCCTCTCTAAACTCCTCAAGCCCTTAATACATACATTCCCCAGACACGTCAGCAGCTCCCACGAAATCTTCACAAGACACAAAGATATCGACCCCTTCATACTTAGAACTAACAAATACCCTTTTAGTTTGTATTTAATATCGTTATATCCCACAATGCATTCGCAATTCTACTTGTCGTACCAAGATCTAGGATACTAGAATATACACTTGCAAGAAGCGCCTTTTGGACAATAGTACTTGGAAGATATTAACAAAGAGGGGTAAGTTCTACATCAACGGTGAAATTGGCAACTTTGGCAATGTGTTGATTACAATGCGTTGCTTACAATGCGTTGCTTACAATGCGTTGCTTACAATGCGTTGCTTACAATGGGTTACTTAAAATGCATTGCTTACCCATGCGTAGGTACAGTTCTTGGTAAAAGGTATACGGTGGCAGGTAATTCAGCGGGTAAACTGTAGTTTAAACTAAATTAATGGCTTACTAGCGCAAACGACCAACCACTTCCTGTTATTTTTCCTCCATTTTCTTCTTGTATGTATATATATATATATATATATATATATATATATATAAGTATATATATAAAGATATGAGCTGCTAATAGTTTCTTGCTGCGAAAACATGTGTCTAGGCAGATTTTTATAACACGCCTTGTGTCTACAACCAACCAATTTCTGGCTTTGAGCATCTGCCTAAACACGTGTTAAAGTACGAAGCCATTCGTTGGTCGTATCTTTATACTGTGGACAGTCACTGATATCATCCTCTCACTGGGTTGAGTAGTCTCTCTTTTTGTTGATCTTGCTTTAACGGAGCAGCAGACAATATATATATATATATATATATATATACACGCACACACTCACACACATGTATATATATTCATTGTATGAAACAGACGCAGTATTAGATTAGCCATTTTTATATCCTACGTAATGTAGATACATCATGAAAGGCAAATTTACTGCGGTTTTCGACCGTACCTAATATCTGTCATGGACCTGCAGTGTATAAAAACTCAAATATATACTTGAGAGAGCAAGTCTATGAGAGAGATTATCTCTATATATGGTGGAATACACCGTGAGGCGGAAACTGAACATCAGTCAATATTCATTTTCTGTTTAATCTTTATTCTAATACTTATATTCAGGGTCCTCACCCATTCTTACTCGTCCTTTAAAATGACATTTCTACATAAAAGCATGCGTACAGATATATGTGCATGTATGTGTTTGTGCGTGTGTTTTGGAGGCGCATGTGTGTTTTTGTGTGTAGGTGTCTGTGAGTTCCCTGTATATGTAAATATCACTGTCCATTTAATCATGTTCGTAAAATTGAATTGAAGAAGAGAAGATATATATATATATATATATATGTATATACGTAGATATATATATTTATATGCAGATATATTTATATTGTATATGTATATATACAATATAAATATATATATAT
>NC_068987.1:85135464-85137403 GCF_001194135.2 Octopus bimaculoides
TATGTGTGAAAGATTTGGAGACTGAAAAAGATTTTTAATGGAGAAATAGAAAGTGATATTTAATGAGAACAGGCTTAGAGATATGTATATTGGATATCTGAAATGAAAAACCTGACATTCTTTAAATATTTCTTAATGCAGAATTTTATGCACATTGCTCAAATACAGATAGTAAATTTTCTCCCAAAAAATAATCTCCTGTAAAAATGTAAAAAAACACACGAGAACTTGGTATTGTTCTCAAATTCTCGTCCACCATTTTTAGTTAAATATGAGTGAAAAAACAAAACTGTGAGATAAAATACCTGAAACAAATAGAATAATATAACCCATCGCGCCCCCACCCATACCCCAAAATGGCTGTTTTCGGCTTGTTTGGTTGTTTTTTGTTTTTATTTTGTATATTTTATACCACATGTATTAACCTTATTTAAATATCTTTTAAATTTTATTTTGTTGTTTTGAGTCACTTGTAAAAATTATGTTAGAATGATGATTTGAAATAGATTACTGACTCACCTAACACCGCTACTCTTTCCAATCTGCCTTCCTCCATGTTGCTATGGGATTCATATTAGATCCACAATTTTCGCCATCGGCATACAAAACAAAGCAAGCAAGAGCATTCGCTAAAACTGCTGTAAGATATATGAAGCTAAAAATTTTAGCTGCAAGCTCTTAATGTGACGTAAATTATTTTATTTTTCCGAGTGAGGGTCTGTTCTGGATGATTATGGGCGTTCGGTGTCTAATTTTTTAGCAACTTCTATTTTATTATGATATATTTATGTATTTTTTCCTGTTATTTTGTTTTGTGGATTTGTTTTTTTAGTTATGATTATTCTTTTTTATATTCGTATTTTTTTTCTATTTCCGTATGTTTTTTTTCCAAGGTGAAGAAAGAAAATTGGTTGTAAATTCTATGTGAAATCAATTGTAAACCATTAGTGCGTTAGAAAACAGGAATTGTGCGATTCTGATTCGACTCCTACCGTATTAGGAATAATGATTGCTGCAACAAAACAATGAAAAAAAAATAAATAACACCGACAATAAATACAATAGAAAAAAATTTAAATGTTGACAACAGCAGAAAAAGCAGTAGCAGTAGCAGCAGTAGCAGAGCCCAAACTAGGAATAAAATATAAAGCAAAAAAACATGTCAATCAACATTGCTGAATCAATGAAGGAATATGTACGTGATAGAAATGCTAGAAATAATAACCAAATAGCTTTCAGATAACACGTTTCTTTATAGATTATGGTCTTCAGTGAACATATATACAGAAAAAGAATTTGTATTAACGTGATGGTCATGGTTGGAATGCTTTTGATCGCATATCTCTTTGGATAGGTTTGCAAAGAGCTCAGCAATGACGACCACAACAATAAATTTCTTATTTCTTTATTGCCCACAAGGGGATAAACATAGAGGGGACAAACAAGGACAGACAAAAGGATTAAGTCGATTATATCAACCCCAGTGCGTAACTGGTACTTAATTTATCGACCCCGCAAGGGATGAAAGGCAAAGTCTATCTCGGCGGAATTTGAACTCAGAACGTAACGCAGACGAAATACCGCAAAGCATTTCGCCTGGTGTGCTAACGTTTCTTATTTCTTTATTGCCCACAAAGGGCTAAACATAGAGGAGACAAACAAGGACAGACAAACGGATTAAGTCGATTACATCGACCCCAGTGCGTAACTGGTACTTAATTTATCGACCCCGAAAGGGATGCAAAGCAAAGTCGACCTCGGCGGAATTTGAACTCAGAACATAACGGCAGATGAAATACTGCTAAGCATTTCGCCCGGTGTGCTAACGTTTCTGCCAGCTCGCCGCCACAACAATAAATTTCTATTAAGGTTTGGGTCCTCCAGCGCAACTCAGGGCGTTGGATGTCAAGCTTCCGCCACTGGATTTGGTCGGCTCCTA
>NC_068987.1:85137413-85140113 GCF_001194135.2 Octopus bimaculoides
AGCAGCAGCAGCAGCAGCAGCAACAATGACAGCAAAAACGAATCAAGAGTCTTAGTAGGAAAAATATATATTTGCCTTTCTAAAAAAATTTTCTAAAATATGTCCTCTGCGCCTGACGCAAAGCTGCGTTTAAGTGTGAGGAAGAGTCGCAATATTCTATAGGAAAATAAGGCGGTGAGCTGGCATAAACGTTAGCACGGCGGGCGAAATGCTTAGCGTTATTTCGTCCGCCATTACGTTCTGAGTTCAAATTTCGCCGAATTCGACTCTGCCTTTCATCCTTTCGGAGTCGATTAAATAAGAACTAGTTACGCACTGGGATCAATGTAATCAATCCCTTTGTCTGTCCTTGTTTGTCCCCTCTATGTTTCAACCCTTGTGGGCAATAAAGGAACAAGAATCGTTAAGCATGCCGAGCGAAATGCTTAGCGGTGTTTCAACTGCCGTTACGTTCTGAGTTCAAATTCCATCGACTTTGCCTTTCATCCTTTCGGGGTCGATTAAATAAGTACCAGTTATGCACTGCGGTCGATGTAATCTATTCAATCTCTTTGTCAATCCCTTTGTTTGTCTCCTCTATGCTTAGCCCCTTGTGGGCAATAAAGAAATGAATATTCTATAGCAAAATAGTTGAATGCTAGATTAAAAAGTGCTCTTAAAGCAGATATTACATGTACTTGTGGTCGGAAATGCGAAGACGTGTGACCTAGTGTTTGGAGTGCTACCAGTTTAAAACGATAAGCATGCACAGAAGTAGTTCGCTTGTGTAAAAAAGAACTTGAAATACCGATAATGTGATACGTGTAAAAGATAGCAATTGAGTCAAACTGGAGTTGCGAGTGAAAGATTTAATTTAAATAAACACTGCACCTAACACCTGTGAAGGGACGTCGCTTAGTGGTTAAGGTGTTGGACTCACGATCGCCAGATAGTGGTTTCGATTCTTGGACAGAGGGTTGCGTAGTGTTCTTGGCGAAAACATCACATTACTCCAGTTCATACATTTGTAAATGAATAACCCTGCGATAGACTGGCGTTCCCTTCAGAGGAGATGTTCCTATTTCAGTCACTTATACCTATAGAAACCAGGTAACAGCCAGCTGTATGAGTCCTCAGAAAAATGGTTAATTCTCAAGAAAACAACCACTGGGAATCACTTCAATTCATACTAGCCTTGAGAACATAATCACAATGTTTATTTAATGGAACGTGTATAGGTTTTTGGGGAACTTAAACAAAGCAGTCAACATGAGTTTTGAAGAAATGGTGAGCTTACGTCCTTGTGGTGTAACGGTTCGGGCTTAGCGGCCAATAGAATCAGACATTTAAATCTTAAGTACTGGGGTTGCTTTGTTCCACTACGGTGCCCCAACATAACTGCAGTCGACTGAATGTAACAAGTAAAAAAAAATACAGTTCTATTTTTAAGAGATGAGGAATTATGTGCATTATTTGCATTATTTACATTTGACGGATATTTGTCCTCATCTTGTTTGTTGTTAACACAACGTTTCGGCTGATATACCCTCCAGCCTTCATTAGGTGTCTTGGGGAAATTTCGAACTTTGGTTCTCATTCTTAAGGTATTTTTCGATGTTATTATTATTATTATTATTATTATTATTATTATTATTATTATTATTATTATTATTATTATTATTATTATTATTATTGTTCAGGTCACTGCCTGGAATCACGGGCATATGGCGTAGTGGTTAAGATCGCGGGCTACTAAACCCAAGATTCCGAGTTCGATTCCAGGCAGTGACCTGAATAATAATAATAACATCGAAAACAATACCTTAGGAATGAGAACCCACGTTCGAAATTTCCCAAAGACACCTACCTGATGAAGGCTAGAGGGTATATCAGCCGAAACCTCGTGTTAACATCGAACAAGATGAAAACAATTATCCGTCAATTGTAAATAATGTAAATAATGTAGATAAAAAATAATTAGAATAATAAAATCAATAAAAGTAATGCGGTATAGAAAAAGTAGAAAAAGAAAAATTGACAATTTTGTTGACAATGATATGAATTGGAGACGACATATTGAAAAGAACAGCAAAAACAATGTTAAATGTGAGATTGAAACCTGACATGAACAATTGTTATGAGATATTGATAGAATCTTTAAATATAGAAGTAAATATGAAGCTTATTAGACAGCAATAAACTACAATGACTGCGAAGATTGGTAAACAAGGATTCAATCTGTCTTTTAATAGGCATCATTTATCTGTTCAAATAAACAACAAATTTAATGTATTTTATAGTGAATTCATTTCTATGTTGATAAGATGAAACTATTGGTTTATAGTAATTAGAGAGAAAAAGCATTGAGAATAACTTTTTTCAAATAAGTCGGAGCGACAAAGCTGTTTTCTCATTTTTTGTTAGAAATTTTCGAATTTTCCACTCTATCATTCATCTCTGAAATATTCATTACCTTATTTTAATTAATATCATCTCTATCCTGTAAATTTTATTCAGTACTATATTATTATATAAACTTTTTGTTTCTATTGACTTTTTTAGTGGACTAACACCCGCCCATTCTATTTTGATACGACTCCATCTCTCTCTTTCTTTCTTCCTAGTTTCTTCCGTTTTTCATTTTTGTTTTCCACCTTCTTTCTCTTCCCTGTGCCAAACACTTTCTCTTCCTCCGCCCTCTTTATATATATATATATATAT
>NC_068987.1:85140366-85142115 GCF_001194135.2 Octopus bimaculoides
TGTATGAATATATACATATCTATCTATCTATCAATCTATCTATCTATCTATCTATCTATCTATATATATATATATATATATATATGTATATATATATATGTATATATATATATAGGGAGAATTCACAAAAAAACAACAGACGAAGATAGGTGGTGTAGACAACAAATGGATGTATTAGTATAACGCTTGGGAATAGAAAAAATGTTTAACGTTTCGAGCCTACGCTCTTCAGCAGAAAGGAACACAGAAAGAAACAAGGAGAGAAACAAGAAGAGAAAAAAGAAGGAGAGAAAAAAGAGAGAGAGAAAAATGAGAAAAAATATGTGTGTATGTGTAAGAACATGAATATATATATATACACATAATACATACATACATACATACATACATACATACATACATGCATACATAACAGGAGCATTCAAAACGAAGCCGACCTTTGGTCACAAGAAAAGATTTTATTTAATCTCATTTAAAATACTCCTCTTGGGAGTTCACTGCTCTCAGCTGTTATGTGAACCGCATTACTGTACCGGGGAAATCTAGGGGTTAATTTTCTGTCGTAGGCTAACTTGGTTGGAGGGACTACGTATTATGACTTTTTTATTAGTTTGTTCATTCTATGTAGGGGCAGACTTGACTGTTGTAAGTTCGTTTCCCAACCATTTGCTTCTGGGTTCAGGGTCATTGCGTTGCACATTGGGCACGTGTCCTCTACTATAGCCGCGAGCTAACAAAGCCGTGTCAGTGGATTTGGTAGAGAGAAACTGAAAGAAGCCCGTCTACATTTTGGATAAAAATATAGTCACATGAATTTGCAGAAATTCTCGTAAAGTAAAAAATAAATCAAGGGGTGCTACTTTTGGACGACATCTTGTGAGTGGTTATCTCCTTTGGATTTGACTTTTTGGGGGATACATACATATACTGGCACTCAAGGGTCCCATTTCATCCAATCACGGAATTGGCTGCTCGTGTAGTTAGCGTGCAAGTGGTTGAGTACTCCACAAACACGCATACCCTTAACGTAGTTCTGAGGGAGATCAACGTGATACAGAATGTGACAAGGCTGTCCCTTTGAATTACTGGTACAACCTATTTTTGGCAGCTGAATGTACTGGTGCCACGGGAAGTAAAATGTCTTTCTCAAGGACACAACGCGTCGCCGGGGATCGAACACACAATCTTACGATCGTGAACCATTTACCCTAGCCATAGGTCATGCCTCTTCACACACACACACACACACACACACACACACACATTTAAATCGTGGCACTCCGTCGGTTACGACGACGAGGGTTCCAGTTGATCCGATCAACGGAACTTCCTCCTTGTGATATTGACGTGTAAGTGGCTGAGCACTCCACAGACATGTGGACCTTTAACATAGTTCTTGAGGAGATTCAGTGTGACACAAAATGTGACAAGGCTGGCCTATTGAAATACAGGTACAACAGAAACAGAAAGAAATAGTGAGAGAAAGTTGTGGTGAAAGAGTACAGCAGGGTTCGCCACCACCCCGTTGCCGAAGCCTCGAAGAGTTTTAGGTGTTTTTGCTCAATAAACACTCACAGCGCCCCGCTTCGGAATCGAAACTGCTACCCTATAACCGTGAGTCCGCTGTACTAACCACTGGGATATTGCGACTACACACACACACACACACACATACACACACACACTCACTCACACACACAGATATACATGCATTTATTTCTCTCTCTCTCTCTCTTTCTATATATATAT
>NC_068987.1:85142346-85144645 GCF_001194135.2 Octopus bimaculoides
ACACAACGCGGTATGCATGAGCGTAGGTTAGAAAATGTTGTTTGCTAGACTACAGAGATTTTGAGGTTTGTTGACACTGGCATCTTTGTTGTTGCTTTTGTGTTGTTGACCCCCTCCTCCTCCTCCTCTTCTTCGTCTTCTTTTTATTTTCTTATTGTTGTTTGTGGTGGTGGTGGTGGTGGTGGTGGCGGTCTTGTTCTTGCTGTAGTTTTCTGTTGATTTTGTTACATTAATATACGTTGCGTGTAATTACAAGACAACAGATGCCCATCAGACATTTACCACGGCAACCTTTATAAAGATTACTTGGCTAATGATGATGATGGTTGGAGAAGAAAGAACTGTTCTCTGTATGTATTTATGCATGTGTGTGTGTGTGTGTGTGTGTGTGTATGTGTGTGCATATATGTAGGCGTATGTGTATAGTTCTCTACTATTATGTGACCAGCCTATACTAAACTGGGCACATGCACACACATACACATGTGAATGCACACACACTCACACATACACACACGCACATAAACAAAGGGACATAACACTCACAGGCACACATACACACGCATATATACATATACAACGAGCTTCAACATAGTTTCCTTATTTCTTTATTGCCAACAAGAGGCTAAACGTAGAAGGGACAAACAAGGACAGACAAAGGGATTAAGTTAATTACATCGACGCCAGTGGGTAACTAGTACTTATTTAATCGACCCCGAAATGATGAAAGGCGGAATTTGAACTCAGAACGGAAAGTCAGACGAAATACCTATTTCTTTACTGCCCACAAGGGGCTACACACAGAGGGGACAAACAAGGACAGACAAACGGATTAAGTCGATTTTATCGACCCCAGTGCGTAACTGGTACTTAATTTATCGACCCCGAAAGGATGAAAGGCAAAGTCTACCTCGGCGGAATTTGAACTCAGAACGCAGTGGCAGATGAAATACCGCTAAGCATTTCGCCCGACTTGCTAATGTTTCTGTCAGCTCACCAACTGCTTCCACACAGTTTCTGTCGAATAAATTTATTCACAAGCATTGGTCGGCCCGGGCCTATAGTGGGAGACATTTGCACTAGGTGCATTGAAGTGGAACTGAACTCGAAGCCACGTGGTTGCAAAGTGATCCTCTTAACCGACCACACAGCCAGGCCTGAGCCTATTTGATTGTTTTTGACTCGTTTTTAATTCTTTTTTTTTTAATGTCTTTATTTCTTGTTCTGGCAACAACAAAAAGATGTATTTACAAGATATCAGACATATTGGGTTTCTCGGCAGTTCATTTTTCTGCTTTTCTTAATCCACTCGACACAAAATAAATAAATATATAAATAGAGAAATAAATAATAAATATTTAAAAAAATAAAAAATAACTGAAGAAAATATATTCATCTAGTTTTCCTTCTATGGCCCCCACCACCAATTAGAATATAAGATATGAACCTCATCTCCGTTGTTGACGCAGCATTTAAAAAATTCGGGATCCTTTTCACTCTCTTCAAAGCTTCATTTAATTCAAGGTTCTCTAAAAGTAAACAAAACCTACATCTATGCCAAGCAATTAATATCTCTACGCTCTACTGGCCTTTTCTATTAGAGATTCTTTTTTGTAGCTCTCTATTGATCTATATTCACATCACATCGCCGCTCTACAGCGTCTAAAAAAAATAATCAAATACGAGTAAACACGAGTGTTTGCATATACAAGTTCTCATACATACACAGAATACACAGACGTACATACACTCTTAGACAAACATCATCGGAATTATAGGCGTAGCATAGGCATTACTCAAACGGGCAAGCCAAAGTGGATATTCACGAACGAGCTGTGTGCACATACATGGATAGTGTGTTGTGTAAATGTGTATGTTTGTTTGTATGTATGGGAGGGTGGCGGTGGCATGTGTGCGTGAATAAATATGATGAATATATGTATATATATATATATATGTATATAAACATACATATATACATACATGCATTTATCTATACACACATTTCTACTATTTAAAAGCGCAATACATATATGTGTATAAATGTGTGTGCTTGTGTGTGTGTGAGTGTGTGTGTGTGAGTGTGTGTGTGTGTGTGTATGTGTGTGTACATAAGTATACATGCATGCTTATATATCTGTATATGTGAGTGTAAATGAAGTGAACATCAATCAATGCATAGCTATGAAAGAAAACAGACACACACATATACATATATACATGTACACATGTATATGCCTAAGTATACGTATACATGGGTACATACATACACACATGTATGAATATATATATATATATA
>NC_068987.1:85145503-85146005 GCF_001194135.2 Octopus bimaculoides
TATATATATGTGATTGTGTGTGTTGTGTGTTGTGTGTATGTGTGTGTGTGTGTGTGTGTGTGTGTGTGTATGTGTGTGCATGTATATGTGTGTGAATGTATGTGTGTATGTGGTTATGTATATAAGCCCTAAAATTCAATCCATAATTCACTCCACGGGCATATGGCGTAGTGGTTAAGAGTGCGGGTACTAACTCCAAGATTCCGAGTTCGATTCCAGACATTGACATGAATAATAAGAGTAATAATAATAATAACAGCAACATCGAAAAATACCTTAGGAATGAGAACCCAGGTTCTCATTAATTACAAAACACACTAACATACATACAAACGTACATACACGCACACATATGTACGCACACATAATATATATGTTTATGTGTATGTATGTGTATACACATACATGTATATATATATACATAAATATACAGATATATATACATATACATATGTATACACACACACACACACACATATATATATATATATATATATATATA
>NC_068987.1:85147533-85149677 GCF_001194135.2 Octopus bimaculoides
ACACACACACACACACACACACATTCAACCACAGAAAGGCGGCGAGCTGGCAGAAACGTTAGTACGCCGGGCGAAATGTTTATTCGTCTGCTGCTACGTTCTGTGTTCAAATTCTGTCGCGGTCAACTTTACCTTTCATCCTTTCGGGGTCGATTAAATAAGTACCAGTTACGCACTGGGTTCGATATAATCGACTTAATCCGTTTGTTTGTCCTTGTTTGTCCCCTATGTGTGTAGCCCCTTGTGTGCAATAAAGAAATAAGAAACATTAGCACACCTGAAAATATCTTAAGCGACATTTTATCCGTCTTTATGTTCTGAGATCAAATTCCGCCGAGGTCAACTTTCATCTTTTCGGGGTCGTTTAAATAAGTACCAGTTACGCACTGGGGTTCATGTAATCGACTTAATCCGTTTGTCTGTCCTTGTTTGTCCACTCTGTGTGTAGCCCCTTGTGTGCAATAAAGAAATAGCACACTCAACCACTTATAAATATTTATGCATAGACATATGTCCATACACACACACACACACATTCATAAGTACATACATGTGCATACTGGGTGATTGAAAAGTAACTCCCTATTTTAAAATACTTACCAACAATTTATTAATTGTAATTTTTTTCTCAATTTTGTTTTGTGTTTGGTTTTTGAAGTATGAGAATCTAATTTCTAATCAAGTTGTTCTTGTCGTTGGTGAATGGCTGAATACCCACGTTCCCAGGAGATGGATTGCGTCGTTGTGGTCCGCATGAATGGCCCGCCAGGAGTCCCGGCTTAACATTCTGTGACTTCTTTCTTTGGGGTTGGTTAAAGGAACAAGTCTACCGTATCAAGTCAAAGACTTTGGAAGAACTTGAGGGGCAAATACGAGAAGTTATGTCTTCTTCCATCCCACAAGAGTTTCTGGTGAAATCACATGACATAATTCCTGGGTGACTCAAGAAGCTGGTGGCGACATCTGGAGCTCGTATCAAATTTTAAATAAAACTTCGTGCTAAAAGCTTTCCTCTCATATCCATTTTTTGTAAAAATTTTAATTAATAAATAATTTATATTTATTTTAAAATAGCGAGTTATATTTCAGTCACCCTTATTAGATATACATATATTGATGTATGTTTCTATTAATCTATCTATCTATCTATCTATCTATCTATCTCTCTCTATATATATATTTCTTTATTGCCCACAAGGGGCTAAACATACAGGAAACAAAGAAGGACAAACAAAGGGATTAAGATGATTACATCGACCCCATTACGTAACTGGTACTTTTATTTATCGACCCCGAAAAGATGAAACGCAAAGTCGACCTTGGCGGAATTTGAACTCAGAACGTAACGGCAGACGAAATAACGCTAAGCATTTCGGCCGGCACGCTAACGTTTCTGCCAGCTCGCCGCCTATCTATCTATCTATCTATCTATCTATCTATCTATCTATCTATCTAGTTATATAGCTATCTAAATATCTATCTCTCTGTCTGTCTGTGCATGAGTTCGTGTGCGTGTGTGTTTGTGGGTATCCATATATGTATGTATGTATGTATATAGCTATTAGCCACGGAAGGATTAACGGTAGAGCTGGCCCATGGTGGACTTGAACTTATATCCCAAAGCTGCTGAACGCGTATAACACAAGGCCTTCCCCTTCCATCGAGCGAGTTAATTGTTCTGACGATTCGGCTCCTTTCCTATTTCACGGAACCAAAAGGTTTTATCAAATTGTTCTGGGACTTATAAGACCAGTTACTTGGTTTCCATGGCGTATACATGATTGAGATGAGAACATTCTACCTGAACGGGACACTGATCAACTGCAGGGTTTAAGGTCAACAATTTTGATTTGAGGGGTCAAGTTGATTATATCAACCATTTCGTTGCCTTCAGAACAGCAACAATTCATTCTAGTATAGGCACGTGGTCGGCCCAAGGCTATAACAGAAGACACTTGCCCAAGGTGCCATCCAGTGGGACTGAACCCGAACCATGTGGTTGGTAAGCAAGCTACTTACCATACAGCCACTCCTGCGCCTATAGCCACTGTGCGTGCGTGCGTGCGTGCGTGTGTGTGTGTGTGTGAGAGAGAGAGAGAGAGAGTGTGTGTGTGTGTGTGTGTGTGTGTGTGTGTGTGTGTGTG
>NC_068987.1:85150462-85152309 GCF_001194135.2 Octopus bimaculoides
AACGGTATTTTGAGACTAGACAAATACATTCATCGACAGAAGGGAAAGTAGATATTCAAATATGCTGAATTCTATCCTAGAATTTTCCTGGGTTCCACTAGTATGAATAAGTATAATAGAAATGATGATGAGACACACATATTCTTAATAACTTTAGGTAGATACGAACATGGGCGTGCAAATCGCTGTTGCATTTCGTCACACGAGAACAAATTCCCTTTTACAACGAATATGTTTTCATTAATACAAAGGCTTCTGAGAAAGCTTGTTTCAGTATCGTTGTGCCTCTTCAGCCAGAGGCAGTCGCGAACTTCTGAATCTAACAAGAAATTGTGTATCTTGTGTATAACTTCCGCAAATAAACTGTTTTCTGGTACGTGCTGTCATCTACCAACAAATAATAACGTAACAGTATTGATAGAATAGATATGGTAGTCTCTCGCAGTAAGTGAAAGATGGTTTTGCAATATCTTATTGAATAACCTGCATATATAATGTTTTTAGAGTAAACAAATGATTGTATTGTACAGGGTGTCCACAAGGTCTAGGGAGATGGAATAAATAAAATCATGGCATAAACAATTAAACATAAGAAATAATTTCTTAAAGTATGTGTTAATCTCCATGTGGGTACATGGAGTAAATAAAATCATAACAAACAATTAAATATTAGATAATAATTTCTTAAAGTATGTGTTAATCTCCACGTACCTAGACTTTGTGGACACCCTGTAAATTGATTTCACTTCCTCCATCAAATCAGTATTGCCTGAACTAGGGCACAGTGTGCCACACACCAGATGTCGGAGTAATCGCGAAGCAATGTGAGATGGTGTGTTTTGCTCAAGAACAAAACACACCACCCGGTCTGGGAATCGAACCCACGATCTCGCGTTCGTGAGTACAACAACCTATCCAATAGACCACCTGCCCTCATACTAATATCATGAATATCTACTTTCTGGCTTTTTCATTACCATTTTATGAACAGCTCAAAATCCTCTGACTCGTACATATTAGATCAAACTATAGCAGCGTCAGTCTCTGTTTTTCCCCTTCACGGTCAGTCATTTTCTCTCTCTTTCTGCTGCTCTCTGTCTCTCCCTCTTTCTTATTATCTCTGTTCTACAAAGAGAACTGCAAAACAACAAACAAACATCCTGACCGCTCCTTTTAAAGCCTAAAAACAAGGTTACCAAATTAAGTTAAAAACAGCGGATTCTCCAGTGTAGTCTTTTAATATGCGCTGGTTGCTACTACTTTAAAATTTCAAAGTAACAATCATATTGAATGCCATATTAAATCATGAACTAAGCAGATTAGAATCGACCTGTATATCCTCCTTAATCATACAAATAGATACATACATATACACATATATATACATACATATACTGTTTGCATATATTTGTATATAAATATGTATAGTATATATTTCTGTATACATACACACACATACATAAATATATGTATGTATGTATGTATGTATGTATGTATGTATGTATGTATGTATGTATGTATTTATGGATGGATGGATGGATGGATGGATGGATGGATGGATGAGTGTAAGTATGTACGTATATTTAATTTACTTGGAATAATCTCCCTTTAGACTGTTTTCTAACACAATCCACTGCGTTTTGAAAATTTATGAAATTAATCTGGCATCCCGAGCCATGAAATATTTCGTTCCCATTCTGCGAATTCTTCATCATAATTTGATTTCTCCTTCCATTCCTAGAAACGATGATCCAGGCCCACCGTGTTTTCCTGATATAATTTGGTTTCTGGAAAACTAACTGACTTGACGCTTTCGTCCCATTTTCCCTTTAACCTTGCTATAATAT
>NC_068987.1:85155146-85156162 GCF_001194135.2 Octopus bimaculoides
ATATATGTATGTATGTATGCATACACGTATGTATGCATCGTTATATACATGAATATATATATACACATAGAAGATGAATGTGTGTGTGTGAGTGTGGATATGTGCGAGTGTGGATATGTGCGAGTGTGTATGAGTGTGTGGAATTGCGTACGTGTGTGTTTGACACTGCGGGTGTTCGTGAAAAATGCCTGCTTTCCATATTTTCATGTTTACATGCTTGGCGGATTAAGCTTCACAACGACTCAGTGTGTTTATGTTCGTATGAGGAACATATGATTTCAAATTCTAAAGTGAAATGTATTGATTTCTAACATATGCCAAAATATTGCATTTTTGTGGGCATGTAAGGAGCGAACAGCTGATTAATTCCGCATCTGTACTCGTCAGGTCCATATTAGACCGGTGTCGGAACGTTGAAGGGCAAAGACAAACACGGTGCGTTTTGAATTCAAACCGTAAAGAATCACGACTTAATATTGCATGTCGTTTTCCCCACTACACAACTGATGAAACCAAACCACATGCGATTAAAAACAAAAATTGAACCACAATGTTCAAGTCGCCCTCAGTTGGGACCGAAACGGCATAACCAGTATTTGCTGGTGCTCTCAGTTACACTACAGCCTTTCAGCTCAGCATCCTCAAATTAAGACCTTTGAATTGCGTCTAGATTTTAGCTGTATTATTTTATCCTGCTAAAAATGTGGGGAGCTGGCAGAATCATTAGCACTCCAGGCAGTATACTTACCGATATTTCGTCTTCCGCTACGTTCTGATTTCAAATTCTTCCGCGGCCGACTTTGTCGTTCATTCTTTCGGGTTCACTGAAATAAGTACCACATACGTACTGGTGCCGACTAGCAACCTTACTCCTAAAGTTCCAAATCCTTGTACTTGTTCTTACCTTTTTGCTAAAATTTTAGGCTTTTTGTCTAATGTCCTGGGTCACAGACTATACTATGTACATGTGTGCGTGTGCGTGCGTGTGCGTGCGTGTGCGTGCGTGTGCGTGCGTG
>NC_068987.1:85156172-85157201 GCF_001194135.2 Octopus bimaculoides
TGCGTGTGCGTGCGTGTGCGTGCGTGTGCGTGCGTGTGCGTGCGTGTATGTATATGCATATAGTTTGAATTTACAAAAAAAAAAGAACAAAATAGAAGATGAAGACGGGTGTGTAAACAGATAGTTTAACACTATACATATATATATATATATTATATATGTATATATGCATACACACACGCACACACGCGCACACACACACACACACACATATGTATATATATATATATGTAATTATCAATTTCTTTAGAAAATCGAATTAAACTCAAGACGCTAGACAAGTTCAATACAGACGCTAGACAAGTTCAACAAAGGCAGATTACGATTGGTGTATACATATACAGATTTAATATAAAGAATTGTCTAAAACATATATTGATACATTCAAAATATAGAGTTATAGAAATATAAAAATATATATGAATGTGAAAAATATGCGAGGACAAATAAATATATAGATATATAAATATAATGGAGTATAGATAAAAATATAGGCGAGTATAGTGATCTATAGAAAGACATTTCGTTTAAAATTTATGGAACGCAGGAAGTAATAAATGTTTAAAAAGAGTTTTTGGTACCAAACTTAATTGAAATGAAGTAATCCTACGATCATTTCAAGGGTTCATTCCAGGAGTACATGTGAATCTTACGATTAACTTTGAAGGAATGCCTCCATCATCAGGGAAAAGCGAAGAATAATGCTTGCGACAGAAATGTCTTTAATGTGTTTGAAAAATAATTTCATTTAAGTTTGGTATCAAAAACTCTTTTTAAACAGTTATTACTCGCTGCGTTTTGAATGTGTTAATATATGTTTTAGACAATTCTTTTTTATTAAATCTGTATATGTATACACCAATTGTAGGCTGCCTGAGTTGAACTTCTTCCTTGTATCTCTTTGAACTTGTATACATGTATATATGTATATGTATATTTATATGTGTGTATATATATATATATATATATGTGTGTGTGTGTGTGTGTGTGTGTGTGTGTGTGTGTGTGTGTGTGTGTGTGTGTGTGTGT
>NC_068987.1:85157697-85161490 GCF_001194135.2 Octopus bimaculoides
TATATATATATATATATATATTCATGTATGTATCTATATATAGCTATATATATACGTACATACATACGTATAGATATATATCTATACACACATACACATACACACACATGCATGAATACTTCACGAGACACTGGTCTGTAAGTAACCATGTAATTGGCCTTATATTGTAAAGATATTCCCCACATGCGTATGTGCGTGCGCATACACACACGCACACATATACGTATACAAACTTACATACACTCATAAATGCGCATATATAACAGCTACAATAGAGACAATCTTCACTGAAGCGTAACTTACTCACCTGGTGTTTGTAATTGAAAACTTTGTCTGCGTGAAACATTCCATGTACTCAAATGGTATACGGCATCCATCACGAGAAAAACAGATCTTTTCTATTGTTGCCACTAAATACAGGTCCTGTAAATGAACTTATTTAGAGTGGCCACTAATATCCTTTTGCAAGAAATCCCCGTCTTGTCCTGGCTGGTCCATGCGTATTTTCAGGATATACAATTTTCAATTCGTAAACCACATCGGAACCCACCAGTCCCTGGCAAAAAGTTCCGGACACACCTGTGCTTGACACGCAAACCGATGTTTAACGTGACTCTACGAAACTAGTTATCGCACCACCAGGAACCTCACTTGAAACACCCAAGAAGAAAATTTCATGGGAGTACTAAGTATAAACTAAATTCTATTGAGGTGATGCAACAAATTTGGCCATAAACCTTGATATTGACCACTAAAAACTAATGACCCACTGTTAGTTCACGTAGACCACGGCGTACGTCACTAACATAATATAAAGCAAGATAAGAAGTTCATTATACAACCACGTGGTTTTGGGTTCAGTCCCACGGCGCAGCACCTTGGACAACTCTCTCCTACTATAGTTCGACCTATGACAAATGAGTGAATTTGTTTGACTGAAACTGTGTGGAAGCCCAGTGTATATATGCATATGAATGCATGTGTGTATTTGTGTTTGTGTTTTTCCACCTCCAGCCAGCACCACCGCGAATTGACAACCGACGTTGGTTTGTTTATACCTCCGTACATTACTGGTTCGGCTAAAGGCAGCATTAACTCCACAAATATAACAAGATCAAAAACAACAACAACTACAACAACAGCAACAACGACTACAACAGCAACAACAACGACGAGGTCAGCAACAACAACAAGAAAAACACAGCAAGATATCACAGACGAAAATAAATCTTCAAAAATGATTAATGGCTGACACTTGAAAGATATTTTTCTAAACAAACTTTTTCTGATTGTATAGTATGATTCAAACCACTGGCGTGAATTGAGGCTACAAATATTTCTCACCCTAGGGTGTAATTGATAGCACATGTTTAACCTATCAAGGGTATGCATAAGAATTTAGTTCATATTGAGTAGAAAATTAACTCGACAGCCGAAACCTGAATTGTCAAAAACAGTAATATTGTGAAACATATTTTCCTTTTTTATTTCAATCAAAATGAAGATATTTATTCGTTTCGTGTCTAACATATATTTTAATAAGTATAGATTTATCCGGCAGAATTTGGAATGGTAAACATATCTGGAACATTCCATAGAATAGTGTTACTTATGAGGGATGGTGACCTGTGAATATTGTAAAAAGGGGCGGGAAGAAAATTATCATTGCTTTTTTCTTTTTATCTTTTTAGTTGTTTCAAACTTTAGACTGCGGCCATGCTGGGGCAACGCTTAGAAGAGTGGTTTTTTGCGGAATAAATCGACTCCAGTACTTACTTACTTTAAAGTACTTATTCTTTCGGTCTTTTGTCAATCCGCTACGGGGACGTAAATTCTCCAACACCGGTTTTGAAGCAGCGTTGAGGACAAATCCACACATACACACACAAACACAGAGATAGATAGATAAATAGATAGATAGATAGATAGATAGATAGATAGATAGATAGATAGATAGATAGATAGATAGATAGATATACGACGGGTTTCTTTCAGTTTCCGTTTACCAAATCACTTACAAGGCTTTGGTCAGCCCGTTGCTGCAGTAGAAGGCACTTGCCCAGGGTTGCACGCAATACGACTGAACCCGGAACCATGTGGATGGGAAGCAAACTTTTTGCCACACAGCCACAGAGCATTCAATAGAATAGTGTCTCTCGTTGTAGGGATGATTGTGTGTGTGTGTGGGGGGGGGCTGCGAATATTGGAAAAAGGGGTTGGAAAATCGCCATGTTGAACCGTTCTTGATTTAGGTATAAGGCCAGCACTTTTGAGGTGACAAAAAACGATGGTGTGAAGTGCGTGGCCTAGTGGTTAGGGCGTTTGTTTCTGCTTGTATCTGTGTTTATCCCCTCCCCATCACTTGACAACCAGTGTTGATATGTTAACGTACCCATAACGTAGCGGTTCGGCAAAAGTTCCCGATATAATAAGCACCAGACTTTAAAAAATAAAAGTACCGGAGCCGATTTGTTCTACTAAAACGCCTCAAAGCGGTGCCCCAGCATGGCCGCAATCTGATGATTGAAACAACCAAAGAATAAAAGATAAAGATAGTATTTTTAACGGAAGCTTGGAAACTTCTGTATTTGTCTCAAGAAAGCATTTCGTACAAACATCTTGTGTTATATGTACGAGAGGGTGCTGAAAACCTCCTTTCTGGGTAGAAGAAATCACAGGTGAATCAGTTAATTATGATTTTATTCAGCATATTTCCTTCTTAGATTCATACACCTATTGCAACGATCCTTCAGTTCTAAGCTCTGTAAAAGAACTCGGAAGTTTGGGCCTCCACCCAAGCCTATCATTACGCCCTTAAAGACAGTAATTTTTCAGCACCCGAAAAAGCAAAAGAAAATCACTAGACCAGATCTAAAGGTCTCTCAGAAAAAGTGAAAAATCCAGCAGAAGAAGATTTGATTTGGTTTTTCTCAAACGAGAAAAACTTCGACCAAGATCAAAAAGTTGACGGAAGAAATGACAGATGGTTATGTGAAGACTCTTATGGAGTTTCATGTGTTATGCATACAAAATTTCTTGCAACTGTCATGGTTTTAGGGGTTGTCAGCAATGAAGGATATGTGATGCTTCCTTACTTCTTTCCACAAGGCTTTAGAGTTAACTCTGCCACCTACATTGAGGTCCTGGAAATAATTGTTAAGCCCTGGATAGATAGTATCAGCAATGGAAGGCCATAGGTGTTTCAGTAAGACTCTGCACTATCACACATGGCTCTAGTAACGCAGGAATAGATGGCTGAAAATTTTCATGATCACATAACCCCTAACATTTAGTTTCCTAATTCCTCAGATCTCAATCCATTGGACTATTACATGTGGAGCGGTGTTGAGAGAGAGCTCAATGAACACACGCACAACACCAAAAATTCTTTGAAAGCTTCCATAGTCAGAATAATGTCCAAAATGAACCAGGACCACTTGTTTCGAGCATGTAGATTTAGATCTCATATAGAAGCAGTCGATGAAGATGAAAGTGGCTTTATTGAATAACATTACCGAAAAGGCTTTTTTTAATCCTCATAGCATTTATTTTTTTGATAGATAAAATTATTATCTGTTATTATATGTTTTTTTTTTATAAACATAAATCTGTCCTCAAATATCTTACGCACTCTATATATTTATATATTTAATCCTTTATATTGAACACTCAATATTTCATCTATTCAATAAGACATATTCCATATATTCAATAAGACATTCAATACTTTATTTCATAGTACCATCCATTTTTATTTTATATTATATATTGCATATTATATTATATATTGTAT
>NC_068987.1:85161857-85162799 GCF_001194135.2 Octopus bimaculoides
ACGCAAGCATATACACACACACACATATACATATATACGACGGGCTTCTTTCAGTTTCCGTCTATCAAATCCACTCACAAGGCTTCGGTCGGCCCGAGGCTATAGTAGAAGACACTTGCCTAAGATGTCTCACAGTGGGACTGAACCCGGAACCATGTGGTTCGTAAGCAAGCTACTTACCACACAGCCACTCCTACGCCTATATATATCTATATATATACCAAAAAAAAAAATAGATAGATAGATATTTATAATTATAATCTGAATTTTTAGAGTACTGCAAACATTCTTCAAAACTTTTCGTTTTGCAACTTCTTCCACCGGTAGAGATTATGCGCCATTTCTTTCGACCATAAAGTGCTACGGCTGCTAACATTATTATTAGGAACGTGATGGTTGACTTCTTGTACTCTTTTGAATCTCTTCATTTGTTTCCAGCGCTGCATTTGATTCTTTTACACTATTTATATAACTTCCACATGCCGCATCATCGATCAAGATGAAAGTGGTGCATTACGAAAGATCTTTGAAGTAGTCCACTTATTCTTGCCACATGGAATTGTTAGAATCTTTTGTTGCTATGCATCGTTTCGTCTACATTTTCATGTTTTCTCAAAGTTTTTCTAAGTCGTATTTTCTTTATAAATTTTAACCAGATTATCGTGTCTGCCTATAAGATTTATTTTTATTTCACTCAGCAAAATAACATTTACCAATTGTTTTGCACTTAACCTACCAAACCACATCTATCTCGACCTAATTTTTTTTTATCTCAGACATGCCCTCTACTCGCTTCCACCTGTTTTTCCTTTCTTTCGCATATATACATGGATACATACATAAACACACACATACTCACATATATACATACACACAGGCGCGCATGCACACACACACACACACACATTTATATATATATATATATATATAAATATATATATA
>NC_068987.1:85169260-85171242 GCF_001194135.2 Octopus bimaculoides
ACCGCAAAAGGTCTAAATTATACTCCTTAAGGATCGTTCTCCTTGGTTATATATCCAAAGTTTTAAATTTAAAATAGAGTTTTAACGCTAATATACATTATTATTGAAATAATAATAATAATGGATATTAGCGTCAAAACTCTCTTTTAAATTTAAAACTGTATATATATATGTGTGTGTGTATGTATATATATATAAATACATATATATATATTGTGTACGACATATATAGTTGTTTTATAATGTTTTCAATATTTTTTGTTTGAAGAAAGCGAAGTCAAATCAATGTTACGTACGTTTCCGCGAACCAACGTCATTTATTTCATATTACATACGAAGTCATGCTATTCATGCAGTCAATGTCATAAAATTAGCGTTCGTACACTTCTTCAGACATGTTTTTGTATTAATATATTTGTGTGTGCGCCAGTGTGTGTGTGTGTGCGCGCGCACATGCACGTGCGTATTTGTGCTGGTTATCGTATATATGTGGATGTGTATGTTATCCAATATGGATGGATAGACGAATCTGTATTCACATAAACACAGATATTTATACCATTATGAATACGTAGATTATCATTTTTTATGTTCTCACCAGTAATGGTTTCAACGTAGAGTATACATAATAGCGTTTGTACAACTTGCAGATATATGGGGAGTGTTTCGTTTGCTAAAGCCGCATTACTGTGTAATATGCATACGTTCATACTTGCATGCATAAATATATATACGTATACATATATTACATATATGCATACAAAAACACATGCATGTGTATTGTAAGTACCTATAAAATTATGTATATGTGCGTATATATATATATAATATCTCGTGTTATCTCATTTTGTCTAATTTAGATATGTATATATATATATATGCATACACAGTCACATATATACAAGCATACACACACACACATACACATATATGTTTATATTCGTATATACACAGATATATATATTATGTCTATATACGTACATATATGCATATATATATATATATATGTATATATATATATATATATGTATATCAATACAATACGCATATATATGTGATATTTGTGTGCGAGCGTGTGTGTTTGTGTGCATAGATGTCGATGATTATGTATATATTATGGATGTATGTGTATGTGTATGTATTAAAACGCAGTTATTTTTATAATATTTTGGTTGAGCTTAACATGAAAGACATCTAAATCTACGGTACTTAATTTCCATTTAATATTTCGCCTTAAGACTCTAATCACATATTAGTTGTTTACTATTCTGCAGAATATCTAATAAGTTTGCAATATATAAATATGTTTATTAATGTATGTATGTATGTATGTGTGTATGTATGTATGTATGTATCTATCTATCTATCTATCTATCTATCTATCTATCTATCTATCTATCTATCTGTTTGCAATTATGGGACTTCACTGCATGGCATCTTCGGCGAGTGTCTTTTCTCATTGCGTCTGTTCTATTGTCATTTGAATTCTAATGGCCAGCCTGCTCACGATTTGTTACAATGAGATATTTTCTTACTGGTGAACCTGTCGACGTAATATTGAATCAATTCAGCGTGACTGAATACACTATGAATTAAATAAATGACTATCAAATAGCAAGGGTTCTGCCATTAGCGCCTGTTGATATGGGCGACTGTAATACGTCCAGAAAACTTTCGAAGATGTAGAATGAGTGAAACAGTTATTCAGTCTATGTAAATCCCACGAGATATATTTTGGGTGCTTCATTCTTTCATTTATTCACTCACTCGTGTGTGTATGAATATATACATAAAGATTCGCCATGTTGAACCGTTGAATTTGCCATATTGAGCCGCTGGTTCTACAAGGTTTTTTTTTCATTCTCCTTCTGTTTGTTTTCTCTTATTTCTTTCTGTCGATGAGCATAGGCTCGAAGCGTAAAAGTTTTTTTCCTTTTTCCCGAGCGTCTAAGTAATACATTTGCTTGTTGTTCATACACCAG
>NC_068987.1:85171252-85172671 GCF_001194135.2 Octopus bimaculoides
ATATATATATATATATATATATATACATCAGAAGCTTGCTTTGAAACCACATGGTTATGCTAAGTGTCTTATGCTATAGCCTTTGGCCGACTAAAGCATTTTCAATCGATTGGTAGACGGAAACTGAAAAGAAGCAGTCGTATGTATGTATGTATCCATCTCTCTATCTATCTATCTATCTATCTATCTATCTATCTATCTATCTATCTATCTATCTATCTATCTATCTGTCTATCTGTCTCTCTATCTGTCCGTCTGTCTATCTATTTATCTATCGATCTTTTGTCTTCAAATTATCTCAGTCAATGAACTCTGACGATGTTATGGCACAGCCTTGAAAGGGTTACTCAAACAAATCGATCCTAGTACTGACTTTTTAAAACCTGGTACTTAATCTATGAATCACTTTTGCCGAACCGCTAGGTTGCGGTGAAATAAGCCAACTAACACCGGTTGCGAAGCAGCGATGGGCCAGACACAAACACACATACACGCATACATAGATATATGCATACACACACATTCGTATTCACAAGGCTTTGGCCACCCGGTAGGCTATAGCTGAAGGTACTTGCTATGAAGGAAATTTCCTATTACCACATAACCTTGCCTGCGTGCGCGCGTGCACACACACACACATTTATATAATCTTTGATATAAGTGCATATCAAATGAAATACGCAAATTGACATATTCGGGATTCACCATGTATTACTAAACAGGATTAGGAACGTAGTAGTCGTAGTCGTAGTAGTCTAGTAGTAGTAGTAGTAGTAGTAGTAGTAGTAGTAGTAGTAGTAGTAGTAGTCCCTTGTTCACGATATATTCCTGTGAATATTGCGCAAAAATGTGGGGTTTTTTGACGTGCCTTAATTAATCATAGTAATTAACTTGTCTGTAATAATAATAATAATAATAAGAAGAAGAAGAAGAAGAAGAAGAAGAAGAAGAAGAAGAAGAAGAAGAAGAAGAAGAAGAAGAAGAAGAAGAAGAAGAAGAAGAAGAAGAAGAAGAAGAAGAAAAAGAAGAAGACGAAGAAGAAGAAGAAGTATCATTATTATTATTATTATTATTGTTATTATTATTATCATTATTATTATTATTATACTAACAGGGTTCATTAAATTGTAATTGGTGTTATTTAGGTTAATACAATCTCATCCTTATTGCTGTGTAAAACATTTTAAAATTAACTTGATATTTTATGTGTTTATTTTAGAAATCCTCAGCATTTTGCCTACGTGTGCATATATATGTGTGTGTGTGTGTGTGTGTGTGTATGACTGCTTGCGTATATGCATGTATGTGATTATATATGGATTCGTGCATGTATGTGTTTAGCAGTGCATATGTAGTATATGCATACGAGGAAATTGCCTTACAAAGCCCATCCAGATACATATTTACATACATACATGC
>NC_068987.1:85172681-85180373 GCF_001194135.2 Octopus bimaculoides
ATATATACACATTCACACATTTTCCGTATTTATGTGTTTATGTTCTTATATACATCCAATTTATGTATAGCTATTAAACAAGTTACATCTGCATACACTCCCACCTCTATATGCACGCATAAATTCATTCCACTGTCAATATACATACATAAATTCATATATATACACACACTTGTATATATGCATATATATATATATATATGTCTACGTATATATGTGTATGTATATATATATGAATATATATATACATATGCCTACACATATATATATACATACATAAGCAAACGTATATGACTATTTCTCTCTCTCTCCCTCACTCTCTATCCATGTGAATGTGTGTATATGTTGTGCGTGTATGATTTCATATACATTTATTTACATGCTTCTGTTTGTCTGTGTTTTGTATGTATATTTTGTTTCACCTTTTTTTAAAAAAAAATACAAATTAACGTATTTTGAGAAAAAATATTAGAATATAATTAAAAGTGCATTCATGCATTTTAAGCGCAAACGTTATTAAACACGTATTAATGAAAATTAACTGCTTCGGTATATGCACAAATGGCTTATTAATTTACATTTTACACTCAGGGCCACTCGAAATCTCGATTGACCATTTTATAAAACTTTGAATTAAATGGCCGATAGAAGTCTCGTAGTCTTTGTATTACACTAGGGTCTATTGTTGGGTGTTGTCTCCCTTTTGTTTTCCCTAAACAATGTGGGTGGCCACTGCCTTCAGGTTTTTTCAGACAAGGGAATCCTTTAGTTTCATTAAAGAAGAAATGTTTTTCATTTATTATTCGCTTCAGACCCAGAAAATCTTGTAATAAAGCCATCTCACCAGCTGGGTCACTGATCAACTTCTCTCCACTTACAAAATGCATTTGTTGAAGTGGAAAATATTTAAGCCAGAGCTCAAGGTGTTTGGCATATACACCAATTCGAATGGCACCCCATGATGTGTCGACTATCCTCGAGCTGTTATTAACGAAAACCATTTGTTCGAATTGCCGAACTGATCGTCTCTTTGTCATAGTTTGTGTATAATCCGAGATGGCTCGTGTGACAGGGTCACGCACTACAACGATTAGTTTCACCTGCTTAGACATATTATAGATTCTTTGTGGTACATCACGCGTTATGAAATAACTCGGCGTTTTCTCCATCGAAATTTGTCCTTCAATTGTCAAGGGCATCTTACTCCTGCAAAGAAACGAAAAGTCAAAATAAGTAAATGAATAAATATTCAAGTAACAAAAATATGTAATTCATGAAAAATATTCATTAAAAAAATAATGGGAATAAATAAAGTCTCTTTATTGTCATTAATAACCTGCAGGAGAGAATGGATGTTACTGATGAGATTTTGACAAACCTAAATGATCCACTGAATGACCAAAAATTAAGCAAATGATCCATTAAATAGTTAACCAATTAATGATTAATGAATAATAAAGAAATGAAATAGAACCAATGCTTGTGTTTATTATTTGCGTAATATTCCATCGTCTGTGTGTATTTATAGATATATATGTATGTGTGCTCACACACACATACACACACAGACACACACACACACACACACACACACACACACACACACACACACAAACATGGTGCGGTGTCACCCAGTTTTCGTCCTCCGAATTCACTCACAAGGCATTGGTCACTTGTGAAAAACACTTACTCAACGTGTTTGCTACTAGATCCTCGGGTCAACAATGCTTTGCGAGTGAATATAGTAAGCAGAAAAATAGAATTATTAAGAACTTTCTAGACAGTGTTGATTTTAATGATTGCTTTCTTTTAGTAACAGTTACATATGCCAAACTAATTACGAAGCAGCTTTATTACAGTTTAGATCTAATTCAAGGACTATGTCGGTGGCATTCAAAATAACGATAACAGGGAGAAAGGAGCAGAGTTAGTCAAGAATCCGTTCAGTTAGCTACTTTCTTAACTATTTGCTAGTTTCGTCTTGATGGTGTTGGTAATGGTTACGAAAAAGAGGAGGTGCATACTGAAACGAATGATAATGAGGATAATGATGTTGAGGATAATTATAATAATGATAATGATGACAATAATATCAAATATGTCAATAATAATAATAATAATAATAATAATAATAATAATAATAATAATAATAATAATGATAATAATAAAAATAATAATAATAATAAAAATAATAATAATAATAATAATAATAATAATAATAATAACAATCGTCATTATTATTATTATTTTAATTATGACAAGGTAAGGGAATAAGAAGACAGCAATGATAATTATGAATTTCAACACACTTCAGGGTAAATGAGGAAGAAGAAGAAGAAGAAGAAGAAGAAGAAGAAGAAGAAGAAGAAGAAGAAGAAGAAGAAGAAATGTGAAAGGGGGAAAGTCATAACAGAAGCAGCCACAATGTGTATATCAACCTGAGAATTTATGATAATATCAACAACAATGACAATAGTAATGGTTGTTGTTGTTGCTGTTGTTGTTGTTGTTGTTGTTGTTGTTGTGGTTGTGGTGGTGGTGGTGGTGATTGCCGTGGTGATAGTGTTAAAATGGGGAACTGCCGAAGATAAAAAGGTTTCTGAATAGATATAGAGAAAAAGAAGTAGGACAACCGGTGCAAACCGGTGCAGCGAAAGCAAGCAACAGCAACAAAAATAAACTAAATATAATCTCAACAACCACAATAATAATAATAATAATAATAATAATAATAATAATAATAATAATGATGATGATGATGATGATGATGCTGATGATGATGATGATGATGATGGTGGTGGTGGTCGAGAAGGAATATGAGGGAGAAAAGGGAGATAATAAAAGAGAAAAATGTAAACAATGAAAAAAAAGAAAAGAAAAAAGTTGTAGAAAGGAGAGAAAGAAAAGAAAAGAAAAAAAAAGAAAGATGGCGGTAAGGAATGTGCATGGAACATTTTGGGAAGAAAATGAAGAGGCCAGAGAGAAAATGTGGAAAAATGGCGGACGGTAAAATCAGAGAAAGTGTCTGTGTGTATCTGGCTATTTGGTGCTGTGGCATGGAGTGGTATGGCGAGTTTTTGCCCACGAACGAAGGAAGTAACTAACAACACCATCAGCAACAACAACAACATTGATAATAACTTCCAATCCCACTACAAGCATCGCCGCCACCAGCACTAACACCACTACCGCCATCACCGCTTCTACAGCCACAAATGTATGAAAGTACTAAAATAGACAACATAAAAGCAACGAAACGAAACAACAAAATTATTTCACTGCAGGATATGGAATAATAGCGTACGGCTCTCTTCGCCAGTAATAATGTTGCTAGTACAGCAATTAAGAACGCCACCAGCGATAGCTGGAGCTTTTAACGAATGTTTTCAAACACTCATCCAAAATGACGTTTACCGCAGCCATAACACCGACCGACATTGCTAGACAACCATCTTCTGCCAAGCCTTTTGTCGTGTCTTCCTGCTCGTTGCTTTAAAATCCCACGCCTTTCATTCTTTCATTCTTTTTCTTATAAAATTTCATTGTTGTCTTCTGCTCATTTTTTCTTCTTTCTTTTTTTTTTCAGTTTATATGTCTTTCATTTTTATATGTTTGTTTTGCGTTTTGTTATTTTCTTTCATTTATTTATTTATTTATTTATATATTTATTTATTTATTTGCTTTCGACATTTTATTACATTTTATTGTTATTAATGTTATTTTCATTACGTTCTTATATTTCATGTGTGTGTGTGTGTGTGTGTGTGTGTGTAGCATGTTCGTTATATATATATAAATACATGCATTTATATAATTATATATATTCACATATAGCATGCACATATACATACATACACACACAAATACACACTCACACACATACACATATATACATATACACATACACAAAGATATATATACAAATGTGTGTGTGTGTGTGTATTTGCGTCTGTGTGTATTATATATCTGTATAAAATTAGATTCTCTCTTTCATACTCACACACACACACACACACACACACGTAAATACGCGTGTGCACGCACACACATACAAACAAACAAACGTCTGTGTATCTTGGAGTATATTTGGAGTAAATTTTCTCAATTTTTCATATTCTTAATCCATCATATTCAAATAATTTCGATAGTGGCTCTCAGAAGATATTTTTCATAATATTTTCCGTTCTTATTTAAGAACAGATCGACAGATGAATGAAAGGAAAAATCGATAACAATGTCTGACATTTTATTATAACATCAATATAATTCAATATTTATCTCTACTTTGAGATTCGAGCACTACTGTTTTCTCCACCTTATTTTGACCATATGCACTTGCACAAATGGATATCTTTTTTATATTTGACTTTTTTTAGCTAGGAACACAAATATGACGGAATATCGGTATCCACCATTCCTGAATTCGTCTCATTAGTCTATGACTTCCGTGTGTTTTAACACCCAGCATTATAAGGGAGTCGTCCCCCAAACGCTATGCACAGCGGAATCTGTAGAAGGTATAAAAAAAAAAGGCCTTTCAAGAACAGTAGTGGTTTATTGACTCGAACCCCTTGCGAGTCAACATGGGGGTCTCTTGATGACAATGTAAACTTCTTTTGATTAAGATACTTTTGGCCCGACGAATAGCTAACGGATTACTACTTCCGAGGTTCTTCTAGCTATGAAACATCTGCAGTGCGGTTACAGTTGGCATGTTCAATGAATTAATATTAAGATATGTGCCCGAGTTACTCCACTAACACGAGTGCTCTTAAAGTAGCAACACTCATGCATATTCCGCGTGATTATTCTGTAACAAAGCCGAATCAATTTCATTTCAGGTTCCGTTCAACAGTCGACAGTGGATGACACTTACCCTATGCGCTGGACTGTGAAAAAGGAACCGGATGCTTTTACGAAGAGAATTTTTGAGCCAGTCAGCAATAGCTCTCCTTACTTACACGCACATGTTTGTATCTGCAAATGCACGGAGGAACGCGTGCACATGTTGTGTCCAAATGGCAGATGTTACAAAAGCGTTACATAATACTCATGAAGCACAATGCTCGAAACTCATATATATATATATATATATATATATATATATATATATATATATATATATATATATATATATATATATATATATGTAGGTACGTACACTCACACATACACACACCACATACACACGCACACACACATACACATGTAGGTTACCGTTTACTTGTTTCAGTCGTTGGATTGCGTTCATGGTGGGGCACCACCTTGAAGAACTTAGTTGAACAAATCGATCCTGGTACCAATTTTTCTATGTCTGATATTTATTTCATTGCCCTCTTATGCCAAACCGTTACGTTACGGAGACGTAAACAAACTAACACCAGATATCAAGTGGTGGTGGAGGATAAACAGAAGCACAAAGTCTTACACACATACACGCACACATACATACACACACTCACTCACATACACACAAATATATGAGGGGCTTCCACACAGTTTCCTCTACCTAATTCACTCACAAAGGCATTTGTGAGCCCAGAGCTATACCAGGTAACACTTGCTCACAGTGCAGCACTGTGGGATTGAACCCAAAATCACGCGGGTGCAAAGACAGCTTCTTAAACACCCAGCCATGCCTACACTAGAATATATATATATATTTGAAGAAAGGAAGAGAAAGAGAAAGGGAGACAGAGAAAGAAACAGACTGTCAGACAGACAAAGACAGAAAATGACGTTCCTTAAAACTGCTCATTACAGTAACGACACCGCCAATAAATATAATATACAAACTCAATAATACCACCCGTTTTTCCCATCCAAAGTGTCACACAGTCACACAACCATTGCACTAACTACATTAACGATTAATGACAGTTTTAATAGGTCTCCAGGCACAACTGCTGCTGCGTTTATCTGAATCAAAGAAGCGGGGGAAAAGAAAATGGCTATAACGCTCAAGTTATAATAAACAGTGACAGAAATTAACACTTAACTGCAAATATTCGTGAAATTACGTTGATAAAGAAATCTCTTCCACAACGATGAGTCAGATCGGTGCAAAAATGGCCGATTATTGCTTGTGTTGTTTTGCTCATTGTTCTTATTATTGTTACTGTTTGCATTTTATAATGTACGCTGAATCTGTTGTAGTGGATGCAGTAGCAGCAGCAGTAGTAGTAGTGGTTGTTGTTGCTGTAGATTAATGGTCGTGGTGATGTTGATTATTATGTTAACATTATTGTGTTTGATAGAAGGACGGCTAGAATAGTTTGCTGGTAGAATCGTTTACGCGTCGGACAAAATGCCCAGCGACATTTCTTCCAGCTCTTTATGTTCTGAGTTCAAATTCCGCCAAGGTCAACTTTATCTGTCATACAATAAAGTAAAAGAAAGTACCATTTGAGTACTGAGCTCAATGTCATAGACTGCCCCTCCCCCAGAATTTCTGCCCTTGTAATTAGGAAGATTTATTGCGTTTTTTTTTTTTTTAATTGGCGAAGGAGAGGAATCATCATGTCTGAGAAATGCTTAGCGGGATTTCTCTCTGGTTCCTCAAATTCTTAGTTCAAATTCTGCAGAGGTCTTTACCTTCCCTCCTTTGGGGTCGATAAAATAAGTATCAGTTGGGCATTGAGATCGATGTAATCGACTAACATCCTTCTCTCTAAAATTCCTGGCTTTGAATCTTTGTGTTTCATTGGTCTGTGTTACGTTGTTGTTTTAATTTGACCCCATTTCAAATCTGTTGGATCACAACTACGATAAACAAACGTAACCATTCCATTCTTTTAAAAGTAATTCTAGATCAGCAGTTCTTTACACGGAAGGAAACCTCTAGGATTCCAGCAGCAAACTTAGGGATTCGAAAAAGAGAAATGTCTTTAACTGTAGAAAAGTTCTACTTGCCATCTGTTATGTTTTGGGAGAATCATTATACCAATAATAAACTCGAACCATTTAAATAGTTAACCAATTCACAAATTAATAATAAAAACTGAAAAAGAACCAAAATATGTGTTTGATATTGGCATAACAGCCCTCCCATGATATGACATTTACTACGACGATAATATTCATATCCCCATAGACTCAGGAGCATGAGATGCAAACGTACTGGTAATTATTTTGTGGAGGATGGGACAGTGGAAACGCTTTGAACATCCTCTTGAAAAACTGGATTTGCACCCCTCTATAAACAAATTTCGTTTCAGCACTTATCTACATCATTCGATATGAAATGGAAGGTTTCTACGAAGCATATCTCCCTAAATTACATACTTAGTTTCATAAAAATCAAAAATGAACTAGAAATTGGATTATGCTGTCTATGACAAATTGACTGAAACCTATACGAAAGACGTTGAAACAGTTGTGAACAAAAGTCATAAAGAGACAACTCAAACAGAGCTGCCTTTTATATATATATATATTTATATATATAATAATAATAATAATAATAATAATAATAATAATAATAATAATAATAATAATAATAATAATAATAATAATAATAATGATAATGATAATAATAATAATAATAATAATGATAATACTAATAATAATAATAATAAGAAGAAGAAGAATAGTAATATTGGAGATAAAATCCAAATTTACAGGTAAAAACTCAATTAAATTCAATTTATCAAAACTTAAAATTAAATTAAGTTTCAAAATATATGATATATA
>NC_068987.1:85180567-85182150 GCF_001194135.2 Octopus bimaculoides
TATATATATATATATATATATATATATATATTTGTGTGTGTGTGTAGGTGTGTACATATATATATTTATACGTATATATATGTATGTGTGTATACATATGCAGGCAGGCAAAGTAAGACGGGTCTCAATGTATTCGATTCATATAAGACATATAATGTATGTTATTCTAAACATACCGACACGTTTCCCTACAATTCCGAAACCCTCTTACCAACCTACAAACTCCAATAATTCTATTGTAGTTTATTGTAGAACGGATATTTTAAAAATCAACTCAAACAAATTCCAGCGCCTCTGCTTCGTTATTTATTTCGAATTGTTTTTCTTGCTTCATAATTAATTCTTATTTGCATTAAAGTTATTAACACTAATGTTGTGGTTGTTATAATCGTCATCATCGTCATCATCACACACCAACACCACCACCGCCACAATCATCATCATCATCATCGTCGTCGTCATCGTCGTCGTCATCGTCGTCATCATCGTCGTTATCGTCGTCGTCGTCGTCATCATCATCATCATCATCATCATCAACACTATTTCATTATTTTTGTTATCATTGTTATATCTATTATTATTATTATCATTACTATTATTATTGTTGTTGCTGTTGTTGTTGTATTAAGGCAGCGAGGTGGCAGAATCGTTAGCGCGCTGGATGAAATGCTTAGCGGTAGTTCTGAGTTCAAATTCTGCCGAGGTTGACTTTGCCTTTCATCGTTTCAGGATCGATAAATTAAGTACCAGTGAAATACTAGGGGTCGATGTAATCGACTAGTCCCCTCCCTCAAAAATTTCAGACCTTGTGCCTTTAGTAGAAAGGATTATCATTATAGTTGTTGTTGTTGTTGTTGTTGTTGTTGTTGTTGTTGTTGTTGACGTCGTTCATGTTGTTTCATTGTGGAAAATTAAATACAACAAATCATTATTCATTGCTGTTAACAATTAGAGAGATATGTGAAAAGTTAAAGGTCAGGAAACACTGACAAACAAATTTCTAGATTAATTGATTAATCTCTCAGTTCTAGTTACATAATAACCATAATAGCTTCCATACTTGTATTACTTTTTATTATTTTTGTTCCAGCAAGAGGAGATTATTGTTTACCATTTTGAAATAAAATGGAAAATAGAGACGGACAGGAAAATTTGAAAAAGAAGACAAAACAAATTTATTTATATACAACATACAGCAAACATACAAGTAACGCAGACAATGAGTGTGTATGTGTGTGTGTATTTATATGTGTGTATGTGTGTGTGTATTTATATGTGTGTATGTGTGTACATGTGTGCTGCGTAAACCTAAGTATCAAATTTACCTCTTTCGTTCTCTACAGATTGAAAAGAAATTATGAAAAGCATTAATCGATTTCGTCCCTTATTGGGGTTTGATCAGTTGTTTGCACACTTGACCAATCCCAGAGAAACAAGTACGTAATCTAATGAAAACTAGTAACTCCAGAGGCTTAGAGCAAATAATTTGCATATTATAAGTGTTTAACACCTTATCTAATACACACACACATATATATATATGTATATACACATACATATTCACATATGATATGTATATATAT
>NC_068987.1:85182179-85183476 GCF_001194135.2 Octopus bimaculoides
TATATATATATATATATATATGCTATGATGTCTGCCATATAAGAATATTATAAAAATGTATATGTAGATATATGGATATATCGACCTACGTTTATTGTTTTGTCCTTCGTCCGTCCACAAACGGCCTCATCTTGAGCCCGCCTAGTTTTGTTATGTTTTGGTCCCATTCCCGACAAGCTACTTGTCGGAGCCTCCAGAGTTGAAGTAGTATTATCGATAATGGCTGAAATTGCGTTTGATCCTCTAGTCGATAACTGGTGAAGAGTTGGTGAACATCTCTGCTTTCTGTTCGCCTGTGTATTTAGTATATACTCGTTTGTTCATTTACTAAACGTGTTTTTGAATTATATATATATATATATGTATGCAGGTAGGTAGGTTTTGTTGTCTTCTTTTTAATTAACCCAGAAAAAATTATATATATATACATATAGACCCCCTACACACAGATATTACATATAATATAGATATATTGAGCTGTGTATATATAAACTAACACATGCATACAAAAACACTTATAAGTACATGTATGAACATACATTTATTTCGTGTATCTTTGAATTACATGTATCTATGTATCTAAAACTGTACATAGATACATTTTCATATCTCCATGTCCGTGTGCGCGTATCAATACTCTACCAAATATACCGAGAAACATACAATCTTGGCATGGCTAATAAGAAAGAGTTTGATGCCAATATATTCATATCGCTTTAGAAATTCATTTCATACCAAATTGAAATAATACAGAATGAAGAAGCTAAAAAATACCAGCGTAAATGGAAACTGTAAATAAATAGAGAAATGTGGACGGAAGCCGGAAGAGAGGAAATAATTTCTGTAATCAAATTACAAAGGAAGTCTCCCGCTCTACTGCTTATTAATCAGATGAAGAAAGGTTAACGTAGTTAGATCAGTAGGAATGGTGTATTATTTGCCCTCAAATTCATCCTCGACACAACACATACCAGATGGAGATATTTCAGATATTCGGAATGAAATCGTAGACACCTAAAATCCAATAAGATTCACTTTTTTTTCTTTTTGCTCATTCTTCCAATTTATTCTCACCAACTGTTATAGCTTTTCACTTGTCAGCCTCTTATTCATGCATTATATACATTAATTTACATATATAAATGTATACTCGTATATATACATATACACACACATACACACACCTGTGCGTGTGTGTATGTGTGTACACATACTCACACCTCTTAAACTAATTCATTTGCTAAAACTAGTTTTTTCCCGTAGTGTCTCTGTTTTGTTGAATGCCTTATATATATAT
>NC_068987.1:85184096-85185565 GCF_001194135.2 Octopus bimaculoides
TATATATATATATATGATATAAATAATATATGAATATATGCATATATCCAAACGTAAATGTACATACCTACATCTATATGTATACATACATGCATATGTGGGTACAGGACATCATAAAAGAACGTTAAACACAGTATATACAGAGAGGGTGAGAGAGAGAGGGGGAGAGTGAGAGATGTATGCATATATGTATATATATGTATGTATATATATATATAAATATAATGTATATATATTTATGTAGAAACACACACAGATATATAAGTACGTTTGTGTGTTTGTTTCTGTCCGTATGTGTATGTGCGTACAATCAAGCGCTCTCTCGCCCGAAAGGTAAAAGACAACAATCTCCGACTCCAGATACCTACTACTAGTTTTTCAACAAACCCAACGTTAATATTAGCTATGTGTATCTGGACACCATCACACACTATTACCGAATATACACACCCATATAGCTTACAGTAGTCAAAATCCCGCTGAGTTGCACTCGGGCTCACTCTTTGCAGACCAGTTCTTTCTCGAGCATTCATAACACGCTGGACAGTAAAATATTGTTTAAAATTCTCCAGCCGAACATATCTTAAATTTATTTACCTTTTTACACACAGTGATGAAGGAATGGGAGAAAACTCAGATCCCTGTCGCATTTTGCTTGCAGATACTAATAGCCGGTTTCTATAAAGAGAATTGCCGATGAACCGCTCCATTTTTCAACTGTTTGTAATATTGCAGTCCTAGATATTTAGACAGCATTGACGTGCTGAAGACGGTAATTGGGCTAGAAACACGTGTTTACTTGAAAGAAATTTAACAAGATCCATAAATTGTTCACCTCGTCTGTCTTCTATCTTGCACTACATTGAACTATGTCTTTTTTTTTTAAGACGATAGGCGTCTGTGATTTGAAAGAGATTTAGTTGCTGTTTCTAGATGGTTGAACAACTACGTAAGGGCACGCACTTTTGTTTCTTCTCCACATGCAGAAGCGTCCATAAAGTTACAGAAGCACTCAATGACTAGGGTAAAGACATGCAGAAACACACGCGCACACACACACACACACACACACACACACACTGATATATACATGTGCACATACACACGCACAAGAAAGAGTCTGTGAGTGATGGTGTATGTGGGTGTGTGAAAATATGAGAGCAAGGAAGAAGAAAACGAACAAAGGGAGATGCAGAGTAAAAGATAGAGAAAGAGAGAAAGAATGGGAAGCTATGCAGGCAGCTGACATACAGACGGATAAAAGAGAGAACCAGATTGCAATGTAGGAAAAATAGCTATGATAAAAGAGACATGTGATGGTAGGGACATACAAATACACACACGCGCACACACATACTCATGCACATATACACATACACACACATTTAGGCATACACACAAACACGCATGCTCGCTCTCTCATACATGCACTCTCTCTCTCTCTCTCTCTCTCTCTCTCTCTCTCTCTC
>NC_068987.1:85186057-85187781 GCF_001194135.2 Octopus bimaculoides
GAGAGAGAGAGAGAAAAGAGAGAGAGAGAGAAAAGAGAGAGAGAGAGAAAAGAGAGAGAGAGAGAAAAGAGAGAGAGAGAGAAATAGAGATTGTGTCTAAGAGCAAGAGAATGACAAATTTGTGTGTATGAGAAAGAGAGACAGACAGAGATAGACAGAGAGACATAGAGAGAGAGTGAGAGAGAGTCAGAGACAGACAGATGGAGAAACAGAGGGAAACAGAAAGAGAAACAGAGAGAGATAAAGAGAGAGAGAGAAAAATAGAGGGAGGCAGAGAGGGAGAGACAGATTGTGCGTATGTGTGTGCGTGTAAGTATGTGTTAAAGAGAGAGAGACAGAGAGAGGAGTGAGAGAGAGAGGGAGTGAGAGAGAGAGTGAGAGAGAGAGGGAGAGAATTAGAGAAAAAAGGAAGTCACGAAATGGTAAAGGACAGGTGGGAGGAGACTGTATATGGGAGGGATTGTGTAAACTTTTAATTGTTATTATTTATTTATTTTCATCATTATTTATTTTCCATCATTTAAGTGCAACGTAAATATATAAAAAAAATGGGATGGAAGACAAGTAGATGAATGGAGTACTCTATGATAGCTCTAGGAACACACAGAAGAAGAGATGATAACAGCGAGGTATAGTAGGAGGTGAAAGAATGTACGAGATGTGTTCTTTGATCGCCAGAACCCGTATCAGCTAGAAGAAATGACACGGCAGTACTCAATGAACTCTATTTGCCATGATTCAGGTTCGATTCGCAACTGTGATTTCTTTATTTCACGTTGAATCTACCAAGAAAGCGATTTAACAAGATTAATCGAATATAGAAGGCTGTGTCTGATAAGGAAAAGTCAAAGGTTAAATGCTTAGGTATTTGTTTCGCAAGATTCCTCGTGTGAAATCGTGTGTTGAAACAGATATTGTCATTTTTTGTTTATTTATTTGTTTATTTATTTATTCATCTAGTTCTTCATATATTCATTTGCCAAATAAGCATAACACACTTCATATTCGTTCTTTACTTCAGCCTTATTATTGTTCTTATTTCTTTGTCCTTTGTCTGAAATCTCTTGTCACACATCCTGTGACCTCTTCAGTAACACTCCATCCCATATGTCTCTTCCTGCGTATGTTTATTTGGGGGAAAAAAAGAAAAAAATGACCATTCCGAAATATAACAACAAAAGTTAAATGCTATGATTATTATGGACATGACAACTATTTCTAATTCATATTCTGATAAAGATATCAGGCAGAGATGGCTAAAACTATGAGTAACTTAATAGCACCACTTAATAGTACTTTATTTTGCCAAAACACAAAGGACGAAAGACAAAGCAGAGCATAGTTGAGCTTGGTGAAATTTGAACTCGAAACAGTCACTGAAATTCTGTATGACGATAACAGTGAGATCTGGCTGTATATGACTACAGGACATCTGCCACTGAAGACACGGACCACGAAGAAATCACGTGATCATGAAGTCTCGGCTCCCGTAACCGACGACGCTTATCTACTAGTGATATAAATATGGGTACTTTTATGCATCATGCGTTAATATGAGACGTCCTCTCCAGGCTAATAACGCAGTATTCAGAACGCTAACAATACATCCACGTTAAGTTTGATTCAAAGATTGCCTTTTGAAATTAGCACTATTTCTGTCGCTAATAATGATGTGTGTGTGTGTGTGTGTGTGTGTGTGTGTGTGTGTGTGTGTGTGTGTGTGT
>NC_068987.1:85188229-85189464 GCF_001194135.2 Octopus bimaculoides
TTCTTTTAATATTAAGAACGTTCATGTCAAACCACTACATAAAATACCCACTTGAGTTGGTAGTATTTAAAATTTTTTTAATGTTAAGCGACGCGCTAATTTGACAGCTGGAGAAAGTCAGACATTTTGGAAATAAGAAAAAAACAAACAAAAAAACATTGCTTTTTTTGATAAATATTTCGTTTTTAACTTTTTTGAACATTATCAGTTTATATGGTACTGAAATGAACTGTAACATCGATTCTGTCATTCTGCCAATGTTGAACAGACTGACTGACATACATACATACATACATACATACATACATACATACATACATACATACATATTTCCATTTGTGTGTATTGGGTTGTCCGGAAAGTTCGTGCCGATTTATAGTAGCTTACCTTTCGACTTATTTGCCATGAAACCACCTCAATTCTAATAAAGTGCATTACATAATCTCTTGTTTCGTTGCCCCTTTGCCGTTTACAAAATCTCTTATTGCGCTCTCTTCTCAGCTAACACTTTAGTTCTGAAGCAAAAGTATACTGAGTTATGACAACAAGGTATAATCGCTATGCCTAAGTGAAATATTAATATACATATGTGTGTAAGTGTATGTGCATGAAATGCCTTACACAAAGAGATAACACTTTACACAGCGCAAGATTTTCAACCTAATGTTCTAACCACGAGACCACGCACGTTCGCACGAAAGACAAGTATGAAAGAAACGAGGTATTATGGGAACCACTAAGCCTGCGATTTTTTTTTTAAACTTTAGACAGCGTAGGCTCGAAACGTAAAAGACTTTTCATTTTTCCTGACCGTCAAACTAATACACTTGTTTGTTGTTCATGCACCTGTTTTGTCTTTTGTTTTCTTTAAATTTCAACTACATATATATATATATATATATATATATATGTGTGTGTGTGTGTGTGTGTGTGTGTGTGTGTATGTGTGTGTGTATGTTCATATATACGACTGACTTGCATAGTTCCCGTCCACCAAACTCACTCACAAGATGTTTTGGACTAAGTGGCTAAAATTGCTGGAGTACACACATCAGTGTTTTAAATGTTATATTTAATAAGAATCTGCTTTAAAAATTGTTGCTTTCAGTGGTCCAACATGTTTGTATGTATGTATGTGTGTATGTATGTATGTATGTATGTATGTATGCATATGTTTGTATATGTGTATATAGATGTAAGTATATATATATATATATATATATATATATATATAT
>NC_068987.1:85193291-85195195 GCF_001194135.2 Octopus bimaculoides
ATATATATATATATATATATATATATATATATATATACATATGCATATATGCATATATATATATCTATATATATACGTATGTATAAATATATATATATATATATATACGTATGTGTATATATATATATATGTATATATATATATAGTATTTAATATGTATTTTTTTATAATAATAATAACAAGGCAACACCAATGTCCTCTCAACGATCAGCCAGAGATGATTTTTTAAATGAGAATATCTGAAATAAACTCGACTGCTCTCACAAACGAGAATAATAAGAATGAACCCGACCGTTGTCAAAAATTACGTAAAAAAGAAAACAGGAAAAATAATCCAGAATCCTTGTCCGGTACCGGACCGATCCCAAAATCTATTGAGTTCGTGCCAGTCTTGAGACCAAACATCTCTGAAAGTTTCATCCGAATCCATCCCGCAGTTCTTGAAATATCTTGTCCACGGACAAACAAGCAAACATGACGGAAAACGACACCTCCGTCTTCGTTAAGGCGGAGATAATAAAAGCAATTTTATATTATGCTGAAGGATTACTCAACACTTTTTGTTAAATGCGGTCCAATGAAGATAAGAAGGTTGAAACTTTGAAGTCACTGGCACACACTTCTTGTAAAAATATAAATGATTTGACTGTGTACTCTACATTTTCTAAATCTGCGCAGACACGCACGATCACATGCGCGCACAAATGCTCATACACAAATACAAAAACTGAAACACTCAAATACACACAAATTCATGCACATCTATGTACATACATACATACATACATACATACATACATACATACATACATACATACATGCATACATACATACATACAATTTTACGTACGTACATACATACATGCATACATATATTCCTACAGTGCAATTAAAACTACAATTTGTAACTTATAATTTATAATTATGATCATCTTTTGCAAATGAAGAATATGTAAGATGGTGTAATGAATATGCAACAAACAACAGCTCATGTTTTTGTTTTCGACATACATGCATACATACATACTACGTATTTATATTTCATACAATTGACGTGAACGAATTAAGATCGCTTAACTTATTCAACATGTATGAAATGATACTGGAATTAACATAATGAGAATAACACTGGACTATGTTTATAAATTAAAGAAATTCTTTTTGCAGATGTCTGTAGAAAAAAGCATTTGAAAAGTATTTGAGAAAAGTATTTAAGAAACCTTTATATTTCCAGAAGTATAGACAAAAATGTTAAGAGACACTCTGCCGCAATTTAAAATTACTATGTTTCTGTGAAAAAAAAAACTAAATTTCGATGACAATATAGTAAAATTGGAATTTATAAGAGTTTTCTAGAGAGTGTAAATTTTAGTATTTGCTTTCTTTTAGTAAAGTTGCATATTCATGACTAATTAGTAAGCAGCTTTCTTTATGATAGTAGAGATTCTGAAAAACAGAAACTGGTATTTACTTCAAATCATTTACAGATATTCCTGCTCATAATAATAATTTTACAGGAATCAGTGAGAATGAAAGTAACAGCGTGTGGTGCAGTCATCTGTGGTTTAAAAAACTCTTCCAGGATGTAATATTTTCAGTTTCAATATAGATTTTTGAAACAAGCTAGATGCCAAACAAACACAAGTATGTTTGCGTAGGCTTGTTTCTGTGTATTTGTACAAGAATTCTCATAGTCACGTATGTATGTATGAATGGTTACTTATATGAATGGATACATGCTTGTTTTTTGTTTTTTTGTTTTGTTTACAGTTTATATATTTATTTATTCAAGGCTAATTTTAGGTGCATTTCTGCAAGTGAATGTCCGGGTAAATTGACAGCTATAGCCCTACAAGTGCAGTGAAGTACATTGTGGCCGAATTTTTTTAACAGACAAACGCGGG
>NC_068987.1:85195814-85199470 GCF_001194135.2 Octopus bimaculoides
TATACATACAGAGACAGAGAGGGAGAGAGAGAGAGAGAAAGTAGAAGAAATAACCAGACACATGTTTTCTTTCCCCCCTCTCTTTCTCTCTCTCACTCTCTTTTCCTTTCTCTCTCACGCACATACACACTCATTAAACGCTTCATTATTCTCAGTTACACTGCCAGGGACATTCCTAATCTACCCACAGATTCCCTTTGGTTGTTAATACCATTTTGTGTTTAATTATTTAAGAAGACAGGAATCAGACACTGAAAGCAGCAAGAAGAATAAAACATAAAAAAAAACAACCACCAAATAAAAAAAGCAACAGCAAAAAAGAAGCATTGACTACTGATACTACCACCACCACCACCACTACCACCACCACAATCATCACCACAACACCAACACTAACACCATCACAAAACTCACAGTTTCAATACCACCATCACCACCACCACCACTATCACTACTACTACAACTACCACTACTACTGCTACTACTACCAACACCATTTCTATCAGCGTCGCCGCCACCACCACCGACAACAACACCAACACTACCACCACCATCACCTCTACAACCACTTACGCCACCACTTCTAGTATTACTTCTTGAACTACTATTACCACAGCCAGCACCGGTTCTACTACTACTACCACTACTACAACTACAACTACTACTGTTACTGCTGCTGCGACATTGTTTTCTTTTTTTTTTTTCATTCTTCTACCCATTATTTTGAATAATTGGAATAATAAAAAATTCTCAAAATCCAATTCGCAACAACCCAAAATTATGTACAAAAAATTCTTCAAAAATTGCATGTCTGTGTGTTTGACAGTGTGTATGCATGTGTGTGTGTGTGTGTGTATGTGTGTGTATGCATAAATTAATAAAACATATACCCATATATATATTCCTTTTATTTCTTTTATGCATATACATTCATACACATGTGTGAGTGCAGATATATATATATATATATGTGTGTGTGTGTGTGTGTGTGTGTGTGTGCGTGTGGGTGGGTGTGTGTGTATGTATGTGTGTGCGTGTGTGTGTATATGTATTTATGTATGTAGGTATATATATATATATATATATATATGTATAAATATATATATATATATACATACATATGTGCATTATTCATTTATATATGTATATGGATGGATGTATATATGTATGAATTTTTGTATCCATAGACATACATATATACGCAGGAGAGATAAAGAGAGTGGGTGTATAACAAGTGTATGCGTGTGGATTTGGGGTGCTTGTGTGCATAAATTCATATATACATTTATGAACTCATGCACAACCATGAACACATTATGTATATGCATCTATATATGCATGTATGTGTGTGTGTGTGTGTGTGTGTGTGTAAAAATTCACAGATGTATATGTATGAGCGAGGCAGAGAAAGAGAGAGAGAGACAGACAGACAGACAGAGAGAGAGAGAGAGAGAGAGAGAGAGAGAGAGAATGTGTTTGTCAGGGCCTGTATGACTGTGTCTGTACGTGCCTGTGAGTGCGCGCGTGCGGAACCATATCTGGTATTAAGAATTATATTCTATAGTCTTCAGCTCCATTCATCTCATGGCATCACTCAACCAACGCATTCCTTGAATCTCTCTCTCTCTCTCTCATTCTCTGACTTTCACCCATTCTCTTTGTCTTCCGTTCATTGTCTCCCAATTCTTCTACCACCTCCCTCTTCTTTTGTCGTGTCTCGTGTACTTTTTCTTCTTTTTCTACGTCTTCTTCGTTTCCTTCGCCTTCCACTTCTTCGTTTCCTTCGCCCACCTTTTCTTCTTCTTCTTCTTCTTCTTCTTCTTCTTCTTCTTCTTCTTCTTCTTCTTCATCGTCTTAATGAATATGCCCAAGAGGTAGAACGAACCTACATAACCTTTTTAACGAAATATCACGGTGGGTGCCATAAACCTCAGGCGAAGCCATTGAATCATTAGCGGGTGTGTTGAACCCATGCTACGTGGATTGTGACTATCATCCATCACAATCAGCCATCACTGTACCACCTCTGCTGCTGACGTTAACCATCACCGCCAACGCCACCATCACAACCACCACCACCACCTCCACCACCACCACCACCAGCACCGTCGCCATCAACACGACCATGACCACGACGGCCACCATCACTACTACTACTACTACTACTGTTGCTGCTGCTGCTGCTACTACTACTACTACTACTACTACTACTACTACTACTACTACTACCACCACCACCACCACTACTACTACTACTACTACTACTACTACTACTACTACTACTACTACCACTACTACTACAAGGACAGACGAAGGGATTAAGCCGATTACATCGACGCCAGTGCGTAACTGGTACTTAATTTATCGACCCCGAAAGGGATGAAAGGCAAAGTCGACCTCGGCGGAATTTGAACTCAGAACGTAACGGCAGACGAAATACCGCTAAGCATTTCGCCCGGCGTGCTAACGTTTCTACCAGCTCACCGCCCTACTACTACTACTACTACTACTACTACTACTACTACTACTACTACTACTACTACTTCTCTCTACCAGGGATATCACTACACCTCGATAAACTCCTCACCATTAACGAGGGAACCTCTACATAGTGAATTGAACTGTTAGAACTTGCAATGAAATCTCCCTTCAAATGGCACCATATTGTCTACAGAAAGGAACACATTTAATAATGTGCTTATAATAATGTCACACATGGCAAAAAGAAGTTTCGTTTTTCCTTTTCATCGCTGAAAATATGATTCCTTTCTTTCTGTGTTTCCCTTGCTTCAATGATTGAACCAGAGCCATGCTGGAGCACCGCCTTTCAGCTTTCTTGTGTATGTATAGAGCAAATCGACTCCTATACTTTTGAAAGACTGGAACCTACTATACCGGTGTCTTTCGCTGAACTGTTTAGTTATAGAGAAGTATACAACCCTCATCATTTATCAAACTGTGGGGTGGACACATACAGACATACACAAACACATACATACAACGTGTTTCCACAAAATTTCCATTTCCTAAATTACCCTCACAGTTCATTCGTCGGCAAGGGCTACAGTAGAAGACAGTTGCTCAAGGTACAACACGGTGACCTTCCCAATGATTTTTTTTTTTTTTGAAACAGTAGAATATTGTTTATGGGAGGGAGATTTGGGTGTTATAGTTAGCAGGTCTAGCGATTACACACGAGTTTCTACGTTTGCTCATGTGACTAAATTGAATAAATGGCTGTAACCGTGTGGAACAAAGAGGAAACAACAACGACGTGAAATCAGAAACAAAGGATAGAGTGACAACAATGGCGACCAGAAAACGTCAACAGTAACAACAAATAAAATGACTGCCAAAACAAGAAATATTGGGTCAAAAGCAATGAAATTCCTCCATTTTAAAATCTATTGGAAAAGATTGAGGAGACAATTGAATTATTTGTGACTGCGAAACTACTACTACTAATACTACTACTACTACTACTACTACTACTACTACTACTACTACTACTGCTACTACGATGGTGATGATAACGCTAAATGTTTCAATGATCATGGTGTTGACATTACCAGATGAATGCTAATTGCTCGGAAGTCGGTATGATACAGATGACAAAGGGTGGCGGCGTGGTGGTGGTGGGTTTTAATTGTGGGTAA
>NC_068987.1:85201391-85203928 GCF_001194135.2 Octopus bimaculoides
CATTCTTTTAGTGTCTTCTAATTTAAAACACTCACAGGTAAAATTATAAGGCACTAAAAGAGAATGACTCTCCCCAGACACAACAGAATATGCTTCAACACACGAACTCACATAAACAATCTTGCATATGTATATATAGTATGTATGTGTGTGATTGCTTGTCTCCCATCACCGCTTGACAAACGGTATTTTTGTGTTTACGTCCCTGTAACTTAACAGTTCGTCAAATGTGACGAACAGAATAATTACTAGGCTTCTAATGATAAATGCTGTGATCGATTTACACGACTAAATTACTTCAAGGTGGTGCCTTACTATGGCCGTATTCTGCTAACTAAAACAAGTAAATCATTGTCCTTGAGATCAATACCTGTTTCGGATCTCATCGGAACTCATATCAGGAGTCGAATATATGCCCCACAGTGAGAGACTCGCGGTCGTAGAATCCAGGTTTCGATTCCCACACCGAGCGTTGTGAGTGTTTATTGAGCTAAAACACCTAAAGCTCCACGAGGCTCCGGCAGGGGGATGGTGGCGAACCCTGCTGTACTCTTCCTCCACAACTTTCTCTCACTCTTACTTCCTGTTTCTGGTGTACCGGTAATTCAAAGAGTCAGCCTTGTCACACTCTGTGTCATGCTGAATCTCCCCGAGAACTACGTTAAGGGCACACGTGTCTGTGGAGTGCTTAGCCACTTGCACTTTAACTTCACGAGCAGGCTGTTCCGTTGATTGCATCAACTGGAACCCTCGACGTCGTAAGCGACGGAGCGCCACGATAGTTGGTTTCTTTGTATGCAGTGCATGTTCATTGATAGAGCACTAATTTAGAGGCAGACTATGCCAAAAATAAGCTCAATTGAGTTTAACTCACAAGCAATAGTAATTTTTATTGAGTCCATTTTCTGGGTTAATACTTTATAAGACGAAAGGCAGTGAGCTGGCAGAAACGTTAGCACGCCGGGCAAAATGCTTAGCGGTATTTCGCCCGTCGCTACGTTCTGAGTTCAAATTCCGCCGAGGTCGACTTTGCCTTTCATCCTTTCGAGATTGATAAATTAAGTACCAGTTGGGTACTGGAGGCGATCTAATCGACTGGCCTCCTACCCCAAAATTTCGGGCCTTATGCCTAGAGTAGAAAATATTCTAATACGATATGAGACGAATGATTCAGTTATGTGTGCGTGTGTATGTGTGTGTGTGAGTTTGTGCGCACTTGTGAATGCGCGCATGTGTGCGTGCTGTGTGTGTCCGTGCGTGTTGTGTGTGTGTTTTTCAAACTTATATCAGTTAACTGACGCTTACTAAAGCTACACATTCTTTGTTGAGTACGGTCAAAACTTTCTACATTTCTTGTCATAAATATTTGAAATTGTCTCCTAAATTCTAGGCTAACTGACCTTACTCAGACAGACACGATGTTCAGACAATGTGGGAGACAGTTCAGGAACCCGACCGTCTTCAATAAGATGGATAGTTGTACAAAGAAATAGAATTGATAATAATAATAATAATAATAATAATAATAATAATAATAATAATAATAATAATAATAATAATAATAATAATAATAATGGTAAAGACAAGCAATAAGTAATGAACATGAGACAAACCAAGGGATAACTAAATAAATAAATAAATAAAAGGCATAATGAGATTTTTGTCTGTGATAGTCTACAAATTGATCTTGTCACCATTAAAGTCTCTGGAAATGGCTTTTATTTGTATCGTATTCACTGGCACTCAGACAAAATGAAAAAAAAAAAAGGTTAAATATAATATAATTTTAAATAAGCCCCCAAATCACACAATAAAGTAGTAAATATTGTAACAAGTTCTGTACATACGAAATACGTACATACGTACGTACGTACGAACGAACGAACGAACATACATACATCAAAGCATTAGTTGAACATCAGCGCTCGCATAATTGATATGTCATTAACTGTTAGAGAAAATATGTGAACCAGGCGGTTTAATCTTAATTTATGTTACCTCATATAATGTTGAGGTGAGTTAACGAGGAATGGGTTGAATTCGACTACTACAGCAAATAGGAGTTTTTACTGGGTCAGTGATACTTAAACATCTACTGGGTCACTAGATATATATCTTTGGCGGAGGTGTTCTTAGTAATGGAGTCTGACACACGCCAGAAAGAGACCGAGGAAGTAGGAAAGAAAAAAAAGTGAAAGGCGAGTTAGTGAGGATGGCGGGAGACAGAGGGGGATGGGTTACAGAACACAGGAAACGTGTTTTCGCGCGCGCTCACGCGTATATATGTGTGTGTATATATATATATATATATATATATACATACTTATACACACACATACACACACATATGTGCATATACATGAATGGGTATATGTATATACATATATACATACATATATATGTATATACGCATATATATGTGTGTGTATGTATTTATACATACATATAAATATACTTAGAGAGAGATAGTGCACTTGCAGTGTTATGTATGCATACACCAATATATATATATAAATATATATATATATATATATATA
>NC_068987.1:85204679-85205270 GCF_001194135.2 Octopus bimaculoides
ATCTTCCGTGATAACCTCAGACTTGTCAAACATTTAAGCTAAAGCAGTACGTTTTCTAATCATAGCGAAAACAGCCACACGCTCATTGAAAAGTTAATTTACTCCAGTGACCCAGGAGACAATATAAACCATTTTGCCTTGGACTGCAGTCATTTTGTCCGCTGAACCATTGTTGTCCTTGTTATTGATATTGTTGTTGAACTTTATTATTATTATTATTATTATTATTATTATTATTATTATTATTATTATTATTATTATTATTATTATTATTTATTTATTTATTTATTTATTTCTCTTTTTTTTATTTCTTTATGTTGTTGTTACCGATTTTTATGTTCTTCAGAAAGAATAAATAATTGAACGCTTAACATACTAGTCGTAGTGTATATATATGTATGTATGTATATATATGAGTGGCTGTGTGGTAAGTAGCTTGCTTACCAACCACATGGCTCCGGGTTCAGTCCCACTGCATGGCACCTTGGACAAGTGTCTTCTACTAAAGCCTCGGGCCGACCAGAGCATTGTGAGTGGATTTGTTAGACGAAAACTGAAAGTATCCCGTCGTATATATGTATATATATATAT
>NC_068987.1:85205280-85205503 GCF_001194135.2 Octopus bimaculoides
CAACCGATGCTGGTGTATTTACGTCCCCGTAACTTAGCGGATCGGCAAAAGAGATCCAAAGAATAAGTACTAGGCTTACAAAGAATAAGTCCTTGGGTTGATTTGCTCAACTAAAAGCGGTGCTGCAGCATGGCCGCAGTCAAATGACTGAAACAAGTAAAAGAGTAAAAGCGTAAAAGAGTATACATATATATATATATATATATATATATATATATATATA
>NC_068987.1:85210920-85214233 GCF_001194135.2 Octopus bimaculoides
TATATATATATATATATATATATATATATATATATATATATATGTATGTATGTAGGTATGTATGTAGGTATGTATGTATGTATATATAGGGAGAGAGAATGAATACTAATCGCACACATGTTCATATCAAATACGTTAATCTCTCCTGTTTTCTCTTTCTCTCTCACACACACACTAAATAAATGTTACTAGCACAAAACACACACACACACACACACACACATTTTGGCGTGTGTGAGTGTATTTGGGCGCGTGTTCGTACGTACGATGTATGATTGTCTGTATGCATGTATGTATGTATTTTGATTGGCAATGATACATCTGAAGCATCACGTGTAAGTATGGTGTTGTGAATGTACGTGTGTGTGTGTGTGTGTGTCCATACATACGTGCGTATGTATATATATATATATATGTGTGTGTGTGTATAGAGATAGATAGATAGATAAATAGATAGATAGATAGATAGATAGATAGATAGATAGATAGATAGATAGATAGATAGATAGATAGATAGATATGTGTGTGTATGCATGAGCATATATATGTATTATGTATATATAGTCTGACTGGCAATGATGAATCTAAAAGAACATGAATGTGTATGGATGATTAGTTACGCGTGTGTTAAATACTGTGTGATAGAGAAAAAGAAATAGAGAGAGGGAGAGAGAGAGAGAGAGACTGTCTTTTTAAAAGCTAGTTAACTTTTCCCTTCCACATGAATTATAATTGAAAGCTATCTTATGCTTTATTATAACGTAAGGCGGAAAGCTGGTGGAATTGTTAGCACGCCTTAACCTTAGCACGTCTCCCAATTCGTTCTGAGTTCAAATTGGCAGCATCGTTAAGCACGCCGGGCGAAATGCGTAGCGGTATTTCGTCTGCCGTTACGTTCTGAGTTCAAATTCCGCCGAGGTCAACTTTGCCTTTCATCCTTTCAGGGTCGATAAATTAAGTACCAGTTACGCACTGGGGTCGATGTAATCGACTTAATCTCTTTGTTCTTGTTTGTCCCTTCTATGTTTAGCCCCTTGTGGGCAATAAAGAAATAAGAAACGTTAGCATGCTGGGAAAAATGATAAGCGGTATTCCGTACGTCTTTACGTCGTGATTTCAAATTGCGTCGATAAAATAAGTGCCAGGTGGACACTGGGGTCGATGTAATCGACTCGCCTCTCCCAAAAATTGCCGGTCCTTTGCCAAAATTTACAAGTGAGTTAGATGAGCGCTGAGGAAAGGGCAATAATCCCCGAAATATGGCATATACACTCATTACCTAATTCCGTCTCCGATCACATTGTCTGTTAACATCAGACGTCTCGATACGAAACGCTGTAGCAAACATCAATGCTGGCTCTAAGTTCTATAGAATATCTGTAGAAACAGCCTTAACAAAATCCTCAATATTTTACTTCTTTGAATCCTGGAAATTCAACGCTTTATAAATATTTCTAATTTCTATGTTCGTTTCAAATTTTAGAACAATGCATTTCGCCCGGCGTGCTAACGTTTCTGCCAGCTCGCCGCCTTGATGCAACCACAGCTCTACGCAGTTGCAAAGACTGGTAAAAACAACAGTCAAATCTTCCTGAAATCATTCTCAAGGATCTTAGAAAATGAGTTCATTTGGTCACAGAACGTAAAGTCGGGGGAAATGCCGCTAAGCATTTTGATTGGCGTACTAACAATTTTACCCTCTCACCGCCATTCAGCGGCTAAATAATGAAAGCAACATAGGTCTAGAGAAATCGAAAGGTGGAGATCGAAGTCCCATGACACGAAGTTTCGCCATCCTCCCTGCAATGTTTGGCGGATCATCTTTAAACTCAGCCAGCCACGCGGTCAAAAGCAGTTAACTCACTTTTAAATCACAACGTACAGTCTTGCATAAACGATGTAGACATTGGATATTGTGATGATAGACGCACTGTAATGAAAAAGGAAAACGAAAAGATAAATAAAAACGAGATAGTTATGGGCGAAAACGCATCTGTTTGATTGGATATGATCCGGCGGTAAGATAACAAAACATCACCAAGGACGACTACGGCTACGACAACGATTGCGATACTCTTTATTTCTTGTGCACCCTCTCCGTACTATAATGCTTGTTTTTTTTTTATTGCTTGGAAGAGCCGAGCCATTTAAACGTCTTTGCTATAAGCAAATTGATACACTATTAAATCGACCAGGTGTAAGTCTCATTGTGGTTCCGAATCTGTGTATTTTCTTTACACCCTTTCAACAAACAATATGGCGTAGTGTCTAGCATCGACACAACTCACATATTCACGTAGGCTTGAACAGATGCATGTGCTCATACGATTACAAACATTTTCTCTGTCTCTCTCTGTCTCTCTCTCTCTGTCTTTTTTCTCTCACACTCTGTATATATATATATATATATATATATATATATATATATATATACACAAGTAATCATGACACAACATTTATATATCTCTTAAAAAAACACCAGCAAAGTGTGTCGTTTAAAAAAAAAATGATGAATCACGCCTGTTATTTATTTAACATTCTATATCGAGTTATTTAAAACAGAAGCATAGACTTGTAATTTTTATTTTTTTTTTGTTATTATTAAAACCAACAAACCGACAAATTACAAACTTAGCATTACAAACCTTTTAGTACTACATATTTGCAATGATAGGACGCGTGCAACGCACACACATACACACACACGCTCAAAATTATATGTATGTAAGTTATGCATGTATTTTTGCGTGTGTATATTTGATATGAATTCACTAAACCGTTTAATTCTGTACCATATTGCACAGCACCAAATATCTTAAGTTATTATCTTTTGTCTTGCTTCAGTCACACGACTGCAGCCATGCAAGATCACTGCCTCAAGGCATGTTTAATCTAGAAAATCGATCCAAGCATTTGCTGATATATTTTCTGTCCATTGCTTTTGCCGAACCGCTGGACACAATAAATTAAATTAAAGCTAAAACACTAATTCTCAAGTGGTGACGGGAAGGGAGTAACCACAATCACAGAGACACACACGCATATATAAGCCTATATATATATATATATATATATACATATATATACAGTAAATCCCCAAAAGTAGAACAAACACAAAAAAACAACAACGCGAGGACGTGGTACATGTAAAGTATTAGCAGATGCTTAGGGAAGTAAAGAGAGATGATTTAACGTTTCGAGCGGACGCTCTTCTTCGGAAACAGGAAATTCGAATAGAAGGGAAGACGGAGGAAGAAAATCGCCAACGATTTACATGTGGTTACACACACATACACACACACACACACACACA
>NC_068987.1:85214243-85216635 GCF_001194135.2 Octopus bimaculoides
TATATAGCGGACTTCCTTACATACATGTTTATTAATGACGCAAGCATGGAACTCTTCCATTCAGAATGTATGTGAGGGAACCCTCTTTGGTCATGAATGACTATCAGATTGCACCTAGAAAGTTACCCTTCGAGGCACAAGTCCGGGCAAGGTTGTTTATGGAAGGCCAGCAGTCGCCCATGCATACCAGCCTCCCATCTCCACACCACTGATGTTATCCAAGGGAAAGGCAAAGGGGCTGATACGTCGCAACTCATTTCTACAGCTGAGTTAACTGAAACAACGTGAAATAAAGTGCCTTGCTCAAGAACACAACACGCAACCAGGTCCGGGATTCGAACTCACAACCTCACGATCGTAAGCTCAACGCTATAACCACTGAGCCATGCGCCTTCACTGAATGTATGTAGACCTACATATATATACAAACATATGCATACGTTTACATGCATGCACACACACATATATATATACATATATATATACGTATATAAGTGTATATATATATGTGTGTGTGTGTGTGTGTGTGTGTGTGTGTGTGTGTGTGTGTGTGTGTGTGTAGTTGAAATTTACAGAACCAATGACGAAGATAAACAACAAGCTAAGGAAGGTGAGAAAGTCTTTTACGTTTCGAGCCTACGCTCTTCAACAGAAAGGAACACGTGGAAGTAAACAGAGAAAGAATTGAGGGAGAGAGGGAGAGAGGGAGAGAGGGAGAGAGGGAGAGACCGAGAGTGAGAGAGAGAGATACATATATTCATACATACCCACATACGTATATAGTGAATGCTTTATCTGCACATATGATTGTATTCTTTCTGTACTCATACACACGTACGTACGTACATACATACATAAATGCATACATATTTATATGTAGTACGCGTGGGTGTACGTGCGTGTGTGGGTGTGTACAAAAAATCAAAACAAATATTTATTTACATTTTGCATGTTTATTTTTTATTTTATTTTCCCTTTTAATTTCTAATTACACATGCAGGAATTTCGTTGACGGCTTCTTGTTTATATTTTCAATGGCAATCGGCATGACGTTGAAAGTCAAGTCTGGTCCCACTGGGAAAGTCATTTAGCAAATAATGAAGTGTCTCTATCGTATAATTATAGATTCATTAAAATAATAGGGAAAAGGCGATCAGTATTACACAGCTTCTCTCTCCCGCTTTTCACTTTCTGTCTCTTAACCATCATTTCTATACATCTCTCTCTCTCGCACACTTATAATTTGTGCACTGCCATTTCCCCCACTCATTGAACTCAAATTCTACAAAGACAATGTCATGCTTTTAAACTTTAAGAGTTTGTTTTGTTCTCAAATTGGGTTGCATGCCTCTCCCTCTAATAATTTTCGACATAATTTAACTTATACAAATGTTTTTTTCTTGTCTATCATGTACATATTTTATTTAATGTTATTTATGTATTTATTTACAGTAAATCTAATCTACTGGCATAGAAAACATTGGAATAAAACAATAATAAAGAAGACAAAATAATATATTTAAAACAATCACTTTTTAATCTTTCATTCATCACCTTCCAAAAGATTGGTTGTTAAAGCTTCACCTCTGCAAAACATTTCTGTTTGTTTTTGATAATAACGAAAATATATTCTTCAGCACGAATATGGTAACAAGTTTAATTCATAATTTTTTAAAAGTATTTTACAGTTTATTTTCTCAGCAACATTTTCTTGTTTTGCTTTTATCATTAATTTCACTGGAAATTTAAAATATATAAAAAGAAAATTGTTTTCACCAACTGATATGCTAGAAAAGTGATGAATGTGTAAAAATTAACTTTTCTTGTTTTTAATAATTTCCTATGAAAATTTTATTTGATTGTTTTTAGTACTTCTTATATAATTTATTTCGGGTTTTAATGTGAATATTAATTTTACTTGTGAAAAGACAACAAATGATGACATTCCAAATGAATGTTCCCTTTTCACTGTCCCAATTTCCATAAAGTATTTTAATTGTTTCTTTATTAAATATGAAAATTAGAATATTAGGTGAATGTGAGGTGCGATGGGGAAAATCTCTTATCTGGAATCCAATTATTTTTGCATATTTCACAAATTTATATGGTATATGTGAGTAACTATTTGTGTTTCAGCAGGAATTTAATTGTGTGTATGTATATATATATATATATGTGAGTATTTGTATGTGTGTGTGCGTGTGTGTGTGCGTGCTTGTGTGTGTGTGTGTATATATATATATATATATATATGTATAAGTATATATATATACATATGTGTGTATATACGCACACATGTATGTATGTTTGTGTGTATATATAGTTCCTTGTAGAGAAAGGCATAGATAGATAGGTAGATAGATAGATAGAGAGAGAGAGAGAGAGAGAGAGA
>NC_068987.1:85216645-85216952 GCF_001194135.2 Octopus bimaculoides
ATAGATAGATAGGTAGATAGATAGATAGAGAGAGAGAGAGAGAGAGAGAGAGAGAGAGAGAGAGAGATGGATAGATAGATACAGGTATATAGACATATATAGATATACATATATACTCATTTATTTATTTCAGTCATTAGACTAAGGTCAAGCTAGGGCACTGTCGTAAAAGGTTTAGTGACACACACATATATATATATATATGTGTGTGTGTGTGTGTGTGTGTGTGTGTGTGTGTGTGTGTGTGTGTGTGTGTGTGTGTGTGTTTGTGTGTATGCATATGCATCTACATGCGAAAGGCTTCTTC
>NC_068987.1:85217259-85222134 GCF_001194135.2 Octopus bimaculoides
TGGTACTTTATTTTATCGAACCGAGAAAGGATGAAGGACAAAGTTGGCCTAAATGGAATTTCAGCACACAGCATGAGGACGTGGAATAAAAATAACTACACAGGGTTTCCAAGACGCTAACAATTCTATCTGCTCACCGCTGCAGCTTGTTTTGACAGTAACGTTAATTCTCGACGTTAGCACACCGGGCCAAATACTTAGCGGTATTTCGTCTGCCGCTACGTTCTGAGTTCAAATTCCGCCGAGGTCGACTTTGCCTTTCATCCTTTCGGGATCGACTAAATAAGTACCAGTTACGCACTGGGGTTGATATAATCGACTTAATCCCTCTGTCTGTCCTTGTTTGTCCCTCTGTGTGTAGCCCCTTCTGGGTAGTAAAGAAATAAGTAACGTTAATTCTCGACTAATAATTCTTTCTACTATTGACACAAGGCCTGAAATTTGGGTGGGAAGGAACTATTTGATTACATCAACCCCAGTGTCTCACTGGTACTTAATTTATCGACTCCAGAAGGGTGAAAGGCAAAGTCGACCACGGCGGAATTTGAACTCAGAACGTAAAGACGGACGAATTACCGCAAAGCATTTTGTCCGGCGTGCTAACGGCCCTACCAACTCGCCGCCTTAAATTCTCAACTGCTAAATTTTGAGAAACGTTTATACTTTTATACATGAAACAAAATTTCATTTTGCTTGTCAAGGTGTCTGCTTAAATCATACGCTTTTAGCATTAAATATTGAAGAAAATTAACGATATAATCGAAATCTTTAGAATAATTAACCATGTTCGACCATTAGATATTGGTGAAAAAAAAATCGAACCTTTAACAATTTCTTGAAAATCTATAAATTTTGGTATCAACATAGAAACAAAAAAATTTCGAAACTGTGAAATTTCCATGAGGGTCGGTAGAGGAATATTAATACGATTTCGTTAATCCTTTACTATTTTCAGTCTTTGGTTTGCGGTCATGCTGGAGCACTACGTTGAAGGGTTTTAGTCGACCCCAAGACATATTTTAAGTCTCGTACTTATTCTGTTAGATCTTATTTCCTGAACCGCAAAGTTTGCTTGATGTAAGCAAACCAACATCGGTCGACAGTTGGTGTGAGGACAAACATGAACGCAAAGACACGACCGCACGCACATACGTTTATGTGTACGATGGACTTCCACGCAGTTTCTTTTTATCAAGGTCACTCACAACGCATTGATCGGCTCGATGTTATGGTAAGAAGACACTTGCTCAAGGATATACGCAGTGAGGCTGAACCCAAAACCGCGTTGTTGTAAAACAAGCCTCAGAACTCAGAACTCAGAGAGTTTAATCAAGTTGGATAGGGTGACATTTGAGGACGAAAATGAGGAGGGTTTCTTGAAACCAGGGGCTTCATCTGAATACTTGCAATAAAAGCCATCCAAGCTGGTGGATACCTGGTGGTGGTGTATACTCGCGTGAGAGGTTAAATGAGAGTGCAAGGCATCGCTATATATACCGTGAGAGCCCTCGTTCTGTTTCCTTATCGGCCCCAAAATATGAAAGGCAAAGCTAACCTCAGCGAGATTTGAAATCAGTGCACCGAGCATCAGAAGAAAATGCGAAAAACATTTTCTTCTATACAGTTACGAGTCTTCTAAAGGATCCAAGAAAACAATTATCCCACATATAAAAGCGATTTTACATCTACTTATCTTTTATTTTTTACTTGTTACAGTCATTAGACTGCGGCCATGCTGGGGCACATTCAAATCCGACCGACACAGCTAGACGGGCAAAGATAACCTCAATAGCATTTGGAAACATGGCGCAGCGTGTCAAAACACAGACTGCAAGACAATTAATCCTACACACCAACGACAACGTGTTTGCTAAGGGATACATAGAAAAACAAAAAAAAAGATTGTTCCACATTTAAAACTAGTTTGGCATCTGTTTATATCCAAATCCGACATACACAACAACTGATCGATCACGTTGTTACAGCAAATTCTGCAAAACAAATACAAGGGAAATACCAAAATGTTACGTTCAGACTAAATACCAAAACGCTGAAGGCCGTTAGAAATAGAAATATAATAATAATAATAATAATAATAATAATAATAATAATAATAATAATAATAATAATAATAATAATAAAGCATTCCTGAAAATTTGCCCAAGGAATGGTTCTTGGTGTTGTCTGAATACCAAGGTGTTTTGCTGAAATAATTTTAAATGTTTATTCCAGTTGTTTGCCCCATGGAAAACGGCAACTCTTTAATAAGCATTATTGTTTTATTGTTATCATCATCATCATCATCATCATCAGCAGCAGCAGCAGCAGCAGCATTATTATTACTATCATTATTATTATTATTATTATTATTATTATTATTATTATTATTACTATCATTATTATTATTATTATTGTTATTATTATTATTATTAATTGACATTTTATGCTATTCGTTTATCACTGCTATTATTCTTTTGTAATTTCATGATTATTATTTCATTATATTATTAATATTATTATCTTTATTATTGTTGCCTTTTATTATTGTTTCTTTTTCTTTATTCTATATTATCACTTTTTCGTTTCTTTTCCTTTTTATTTGTTTATTTATTCAATCTCCATGGCGTACAACTGTAGGCAAGGTGATTATAATTATCAGCTAAAATAATTTCCACGTGGCCAGGCCTGCTTTCCAGCAGCCGCTCCGGTTTCGTTCCTGCCTTACAACACCCTCTTAACTTAATACCCTAAAACACTAATGGGCGTTATTCTAGATTGCCGAGTGGACAATTAATTTTTAATCAGTTCCGTACTTAGTTTCCCATCACCCCACCCCGCCCCCGACTGATATTTTGTTCAATATTTGTGTGCTCTTTACTTCAGTAGACACATTTTTATTATGAGCATAATCGTCATCATTTTCATTATCATCGCCATCGATATTACCGCCATCGTCATTGCCGTTGTCATCGTAATCATCATCATCATCATCGTCATCATCATCATCATCATCATCATCATCATCATCATCATCATTATCATCGTCGCCATCATCGTCGCCGTCGTCATCGCCATCATCGTCGTCGTCATCATCATCATCATTATCATTGTCATCATCGCCGTTTTCATCATTGTCATCATCATCATCATCATCATCATTATCATCGTCGCCGTCGTCATCGACATTATCGTCGTCGTCATCATCATCATTATCATTGTCGTCATCATCGTCATCGCCGTTTTCATCATCATCATCGTCATCATCGTCATCACCGTCGTCATCATCGTCGTCATCATTATCGTCATTATAGTCATCATCGTCATCGTTGACACCGCCGTTGTAATCCTCATCAGCATCATCATCATAGTCGTCATCATCATCAGCAGCACCACCAGCATCATTGTCTTCTTCGTCTTCTTCCTCATCATCATCATCATCATCATCAGTACTTCCTCAAACACTACAACCACCGCTTCCGCCCCTTTCCCAATCATCATCAACATCATCATCGCCATTATCATCGTTCCAAATCTCTCACTCAAACACACACACCCATATATTTGATGAAGAAGACGACAATGCTGCTGCTGATGATGATGATGATGACGATTATGATGCTGATTACAACGGCTGTGACAACGATGACAATGATGATGATAATGATATTTATGATGATGACGACGATGATAACGATGTGCATGCGTATGTGTGTGTGTGTATGCGTGTAATTGTGTGCGCTTGCGCGTGTGTGCTCGTGTACATACGTACGTATATGCATATACAACGACAACACTATATGTACACAAAACATGCTATCAGAACATGCATACAAACACGTATATGTACATGCAAGCACACACACTCACACACACACACACATACATACATACACGCACGCGTGCATACACACACACACAAGTATATGTATATTCTTTTCTACTCTAGGCACAAGGCCCGAAATTTAACGGGAGGGGGCCCTTTCGATTAAATTGATCACAGTACGCAGCTGATATTTAATTTATCGACCTTGAAAGGAAGAAAGGCAAATTCGACCTCGGCATAATTTGAACTCAGAACGAAGCAGCAGACGAAATAACGCTGAGCATTTCGCTCGGCGTGCTAACGTTTCTGCCAGCTCGCCGCTTTCAAGTATATGTACCTTATAGAACTGTAATTTTATATAACATCCACTGAGAATACGCTGTCAAGAAGTTATAATTATTCAGCAATACCCCATTAGCAATATTTACTGCAACTCATTGACAAGCGTAAGTAACTCTAACACAATTAAGAAGAGATTTCCATCGAGTAAATTACTAAGTTCATTGGACAACTTTTCTGAAAGACAAATTATGATTGGTTCATTCAGAATTTTAATTTAGCCCTTCGTTTCAATAAATAAACTGTTGGAGCAAACAATTTAGTGAATAAGAACTTAATAAATGATGATAAGCATTTTAATTACAGAATGGAGTGGCTGTGTGGTAAGTAGATTCCTTACGAACGACATGGTTCCGGGTTCAGTCCTATTGCGTGGCACCTTGGGCAAGTGTCTTCTACTATAGCCTCGGGCCGACCAAAGCTTTGTGAGTGGATTTGGTAGACGGAAACTGAAAGAAGCCCGTCGTATTTATATATATATATATATATGTGTGTGTGTGTGTGTATGTTTGTGTGTCTGTGTTTGTCTCCCCAACAACGCTTGACAACCGATGCTGGTGTGTTTACGTCCCCGTCACCTAGCGGTTCGGCAAAAAGAGACCGATAGAATAAGTACTAGGCTTACAAAGAATAAGTCCTGGGGTCGATTTTCTCGACTAAAGGCGGTGCTCCAGCATGGCCGCAGTCAAATGACTGAAACAAGTAAAGAGATA
>NC_068987.1:85223194-85225511 GCF_001194135.2 Octopus bimaculoides
TATATATATATAAATAGATAGATAGATAGATAGATAGATAGATAGATAGATAGATAGATAGATAGATAGATAGATAGATAGATATAGATATAGGCATATCTATATGTATATATATATATATATATATATATATACATATATATGTGTGTGTGTGTGTGTGTGTGTGTGTGTGTGTGTATGCAACAAGAAATAATATTTGTCTCTTATTATAGAAACAAAAGGGTTTATAGGACTGCAAAAGGAGTGCTCAAACAAACATGAGACGAAGATAAAGAAGCATTGGTTATAGAACGAACATTAATTTTGGGTAAACGGTTTTACATACGACATCAACTTTCAAACATTTAATTATATATATAAAAAAACACCATGGTCTGTAAACACATAAAAAAATAATACATATATATAAAATCACAGAAGGTAAAAATATATATTGTAATAAAATACAAATAGAACGGTTTATCAAAAGTTAAATATAACGACTAAAATTTCAAAACTATCAAAAAACCTAATGGACAAATATAAAATCTATATATGTATATATATGTGTATATATGTGTGTATGTATACATATATATTTACCTATATATACATAAATATATACACAAGTATATACATATAAAAATATATATGTGTGTATATATATATATATATATATATATATATATATATAGACACACACGTAAGTATGTATGTATGTATGTATGTATGTATGAATAAACATATATATATATATATATATATATATATATATATATATATATATATATGTAGATATATGTATATACACGCACAAACATACGCACTACGCTTGCGCACACGCATGTATGTGACGTGCAGGAGCAAAAGAAGAAATGATAAATCTCTCTCTGCCTGTTATATCAATATAATACAAGTATTTGTGGATTTCTCTAAATATACATGTAAGCCAATGTATTTGCAGATACAAAGAACTTAATGCTGTTTTTTTCCCCACGACATGTTCTCACAGAGAAGAGACCTCAAAATATATGTACACATGAACACACACACACACACACACAAACACACACACACATATATATATATATATATATTTATATCAACACATATATTTATACATGCATATGCACACACATATGTAAGTATATATATATATATATATATATATATATATATATATATATATATATCATTTAGTGCAAGACATATAATCAATGGTCACGCTGTTTCCCATTATTGTGGTATGCAGTTGCCTTCAGCCAAATTCCCTGTTATCTGCAATTTACCAAGACATTATGAAACAGGCGGCGAAAGCTGGACTCTGACTCCTTACTTAATAATTGTCAATATAGTCGCCACCGTATCAACCCCAGTGGCACTTTTTACGTCAATATATCACTCCAAAATGGTCTGGCATACTTCCATCACACACTGTGCAAAGGAAAGTACTGCGTAGTTGCACTCAACATGGGTTTTACAAATAAGAGTTTTTTGTTGTTTGTTTGTTTTTTTTATGCTATTTTTCCCCTCTTCTTTATTATTATTTTTTTCTTTTTTTACATAAAACATCCATCCTGCTGTATCTTTTCCGCATCATTATTATCACCCTTTAAATTCACTCCCTCGTCCTTCTTGCTAAACTGACAGAAGCTTTCATTGCTAAATTCCATTCCTACTGACACGAGCCTATCTTACACTATTTGATCATTAGTCCTTATCTATTTCATTCCTAGATTTCATCTACGATAATATCTTAACTCCGACTGATTCTTTCTGCAAGATATTTCAACGAAGCGATTAAGCGAACCATTGGTTATTCATGCCAAGGAAATTTCTTTCTGTGACCTGATAAATCTGCTCATGACATAATAATATCAGTCGACATGAAATATGATGTTTGACCCATGGAAATGTCACAGTAAGACGCTAATAAATCATCAGAACCAGCTCCATAGCAGAAATCCTCTCTCCCTCCAATCCTACTTTATTTATTTTTTTCTTAATGTATAATTTCGACCTAAAGATAGATGGTGGAGACATATCTTAATTCCACGTTTGTCCAAAACTCATCCTTCCAAATTTACTGTTGTCTATACAATCAATATTTCCTATCTCATCCATCATATTAATCCGACAACATTTGGTTTAAAAGGAGAAAAAATCAAGAAGTTTTGTTACAATACATAATCCATGTTAATCTTTTTTTCATAATCAAAAAGACAATTGATGACTGCAAGACTAAATCTGCATCACAATAAATACAATACACGTCACTAATTTCTTGGTTTGAAAGCCTTTTATCGTTTTTGTTTCTTTTTTTTTTTTTTTTTTTTTT
>NC_068987.1:85225926-85226737 GCF_001194135.2 Octopus bimaculoides
GAGAGAGAGAGAGAGAGAGAGAGAGAGAGAGAGAGAGAGAGAGAGAGAGCTTGACTGTTTAAGATATTCCTAGTATTATGACTATTCAAATAACTCATACAAAGGCGCTAGGGTGGCTGTGTGGGAAAGGAGCTTGCTTTTCACCCATATGGTCTTGGGTTCAGTCCTACTGCGCGGCACTTTAGGCAAGTGTTTTCTGCTATAATCGAAATTTTCATTAATAATTGAGTGGATTATTTGAGATATGGCATTTGGCTGCTATCTCATGTCATAAGGCTGTTAGTGAATATCTCTCTATTATATGATGCTTTTTAGAATAAAGTTCTCAGACGAAAAAATACAGGTGTGACTGTGTAATAAAAGGCTTTCTTGCCAACCACGTGGTTCCGAGTTCAGTCTTACTGCGTGTCACTTTAAGTAAATGACCTCTTCTATAGCCTCGGACCGACAAAGACTTGTGAGTGAATGTGGTGGACTGAAACTTGAGGAGGCTCGTCATGTACAAGTGTATGTGTGTTTGTTTGTCCACTGCCACCACTTGACAACTGTTGTTGGTGTGTTTTCGTCATGGTAAACTAGCGGTTCGGCAAAGGGATTGAAAAAAAAAAGGTTCTGGGGTTGATTAATTCGACAAATACATTTTCGAGGCGGTGCCCTAGCATGGCCGCAATCTAATGAGTAAAAGAGTAAAAAAATAAATGTGAATAATAGGCGTAGGAGTGGCTGTTTGGTAAGTAGCTTGCTTACGAACCACATGGTTCCGAGTTCAGTCCCACTGCGTGGCACCTTCGGCAAGTGTCTTCCACTATAG
>NC_068987.1:85227158-85231630 GCF_001194135.2 Octopus bimaculoides
AATTTAATTTGCGGTCCATGGGAAGAGCTGTTTTAACGATGCGTCCTGCCTAGCTCTTCGAAACGCCGGTGTTAAAACGGAGGTAGCTGATGAAGTAGAATGTTCTCTATGTGGCTTGTGTGTTTTCTCGTCTCTGTTTTGTTTGCAATGTCCTGTACCCAGATATGCACCTATACATACAGGTGGATGTCGGTATGCACATACCTGTACGTATATATGCATATACTCTTTTACTATTTGTTTATATATATACATATATATATATATACGAGTATGTGTGTTTGTGTGTCTGTGTTTGATCCCCCCACCATCGCTTATCAACCGTTGCTGCTGTGTTTACGTCCCCGTAACTTAGCGGTTCAGCAAAAAGAGACCGATAGAATAAGTACTAGTCTTACAAAGAATAAGTCCTGGGGTCGATTTGCTCGACTAATGGCGGTGCTCCAGCATGGCCGCAGTCAAATGACTGAAACAAGTAAAAAAAGTAAAGGAGTAATAGAATGAAACGCATGATCGAAAACTAAGTACCAATTTCGAAACATCATTCTTCTTGAAACCAAGGATGTTTATATAGTGCAATGCATTTCAGCTATCACAGATTGTATGTATCACTCAGAATCAATGACGTCAGACGCCAATCTTATTTCACAAACACCTCGGAAGAAGAAGAAAAAAACAAATGCCACATGGAAAAGTTCTATACAACTGTCTTTCCATGTTGAAATGCTGAAGAAGAAAGAAGAAAAACAAAATAAAGTGAAGAGAATATGCAGGTTTCAATCACACAAGCTAAAAAAACTAGAATTATATGTACGTAAGTGTTCATATATATGTGTGTGTGTGTGTGTGTGTATATGTATATATATATATATATATATATATATATATATATATTTATATGGATATCTTTATGTATAATAGTATGTATAACGCATGCATATACATATATTTATATACATATATACATGCATATTTATATGTATATATATATATAGTGCTTAATGCTTATAATATTCATGCATATATATGTATGTATAGTTGCGTATGTGTATAATAAATATACATATATATATGCATGCGCACACACACACACACACACACACACACACACACACATACATGTATATATATATATATACATACATACGTACATATATATATATATAGAGAGAGAGAGATAAAGAGAGATAGGGAGAGAGAGAAATTTTTTTTTAGCGAGATGCTATTTTCGTCAAAAAATCTAGAAATCTTGCTGACAATTTAGACATTTCCCAGTTTAGGAAAAAAAAAAAACAACCAACAAAGAAAAAAAAAATAAGAACATGAAATCATGCCTCCCATAAAGACTTTTATTTTTTTTCTACGTTACTTCCTTAAAAAAAAATTAACTGAGCAGAGGTCAGATGAAAACTTCCAATCTCCATTGAGAATCTTTTTCTTTGTAACCAATTCGCAATGTTGAATACTTCAGCGCCCCTTCTCCATCTCACCTTCGTTTTGAATGTAATATCATTTTTCTTTACTTCTTTCCTTGGTTTATCTCCCATGGGAACTATTCTTATGGAACATCAACCAATCAGACAACAAGCCAACAGGCGAGCACTCCATCCCTACCTACTTCACTCACTGTCACTCAACCCGCCTATAAACTAACCTATATAATATAACTTGCTGTTCTATCATCATTTATATCACATCATACGTTTCACGCAGACCAAACAAACAAACAGCTTTGACAAATGTATTGTGAAACAAACTGAAACTTCACAACTTCACGGAGCGACACAAGAGAGGCAGAAATAGAGACGGCACTCATTCACTCACTCGCCACAACCCACTGTTGTTCATTGTGTAGACCCAAGTTTCTGAATGGCTTTAAACAATACCAAAACGAATACCATCGAGACATATCCCACCACCACCAACACCACCACCACCACCACCAACACCACCAGCAAGAACGACATCGACTCAGTGGAGGCCTCTCCTCCTCCCGCAAGACATGGCAGCTCAGTCTCTCTAAGGTAACACTCCTAACATCTTAGAAAAGGAATGACAACAGCAACGGCACACCGATGTAAGAGCTTCTATGCGGTCGTTCCAGCCGCCAGAGATAACAGCTAGTCGACCTCACAGGAATTTGAGATTAGAACGTGAAGACGGACGGACGAAAGCATTTTGCCCGGTGTGCTAACGATTCTGCCAGCTCACCGCCTTAATAATGATAATAATAATGATAATAATGATAGTAATAATAATAATAATAATAATAATAATAATAATAATAATGATAACAATAATAATAATTCCGTGCTACACGGAATTTTGTCAGTGAACAGGTCGCGGTCTCAAAGCAACGAAAATATTTTGGCAAATTAAATTTAAATGTTGAAGTGAATCTAACGGTTTTTGTGTATTTTTAAATGGCTTATAAACACCTTCCACGCTGCAATTGTTTTCGTTCCAGCACACGATCTCAGATCAGGTCGCTTGCTATGCAAGTACATCTCCGTAATAATAATAATGTTTATTAATTGACATGAGTTTTCCTTGCGATCACAATATAGCGGCGAAAGAATTTGACAAGATCAGTAAATATAAAGACTTGCTAATAGAAATTGAAAAAAATGTGGCACCTCAAGGCGACTACCATACCAGTGATTGTAGGATCTGTAGGAATGATAAAAAAAGGTACTGAAACCTATTTGAAAATGATACCAGGTTTACCATCTCTACAGGAAGTGCAAAAAGTCGTGTTAACTAGAACGATTCATGTACTGAAAAGAGCATTATCGCTGTGAAAACAACATCCATTCATGAAATTATTTATTAATTTTTTTAAACACATATTTTGCCTGTGAATTTGTGTGTGTAAACTGGGAATGCATACAATGAGCTTCTCTACCCTAGGTGTACGGAAAACACTCGGCGAGAAATGGAAGAAAATTTGAAGAAAGAAGAAAAATAATAATAATAATAATAATACTTTCTACTATAAGCACAAGGCCTGAAATTTGGGGGAGTGGGATAATCGATTATATTGACCCCAGTGTTTCACTGGTACTTAATTTATCGATCTCGAAAGGATGAAAGGCAAAGTCGACCTCGGCGGAATTTGAACTCACAACATTGCGACAGGCGAAATACCGCGAAGCATTTCTTCCAAGCGTGCTAACGATTCTGCCAGCTCGCCGCCATAACAATAATAATGATGATGATGATGATGATGGTTATGATGATGATGATGATGATGATGATGATTAATAACAACTTCAAATATATTCGAAGGGGCGAAGGGTTTTAATCGATCTTGTCAAACGTAATACTTAACTGTGAACCTTGAAACCTCTATGAACCTCTATGAAGCTCGGAAGTAGGATAATTAATATCACCCTCAGCGGGATTTGAACTCTAGCTTGAAATATCGGCAGAATTGATGATACTTTGGGAAAGGGAACCAGATGATTGCATTAGCTCCCAGTAGTTAGCTGGTACTTTGTTTTGTTGGCTTGAAAGCTGATTTATTTTCCTGGTGGCAGTAAACTAGCCGAATCGTTAGCTCGCCCAGCAAAATGCTTGGAAGCATTTCGCCCGTCTTCACGACCTGAGTTCAAATTATGCCGAGGTCGACTTTGCCTAGCGTCCTTTCGGGATCGATAATATAAATATCAGTTGAGCACTGAGGTCAATATATTCGAAATTGCTGGCCTTGTGCCAAAATTTGAAACCAATTTTAATTAATCATTATAAGGCTACGAGCTGGCACAATTCTTAGCACGCCGAGCAAATTCCTTAGAAACACTTCGTCCGTCTTTGCGATCTGAGTTCAAATTCCGCCGGGGTCGACTCTGCCTGGCACTAGGTTCAATATTATCGACTTATATTCTCTCCCGAACTTGCTGACCTATTTGACACAGGTTTAGAGGAAAAGCAAAGTTGACTCCTGAGGTAAATGCACCAGCAATTTTAACGTACTTTGATCCTAACAAATTGCGTGAATGAACTTGTAGTTCATTTGTTATTGATAAAGATCCCGATACACCTCTCTCTCTCTCTCTCTCTCTCTCTCTCTCTCTCTCTTTCTAAAACACACACACACACACACAGAGGAGCGTATACGCGCAGATAGGCACATATACATATATGTACACAGATTTGTAGTGGTGTGCGTTAATAGATTCTATCAGGTCAAACAATCTGAATACTCCGCCTTCTATTTTGATGGGGAACTAATGTAGGAACAAATAAGTTCCGGTACAATATGAAAGGAGTTTATCATCGCGCACTTCCGTTTCAAGCATTTCACTTAGTTACTCTTATAACACAAACAGCAACAACTACAACAATATCCTGTCAAGGGATTAGCTTGCACTTAGTTTATTCAGTCGCTAGAAATAGCAGCCAGATATTTCCCAAATCTTACTTTACCCGCCTCAAATAAGAAAAAAGTATATATATATATATATATATAT
>NC_068987.1:85231647-85232767 GCF_001194135.2 Octopus bimaculoides
ATATATATGTATATCAAATGCCAAATATCTATTTTTGCTTGCAATAGTCGGTTCTTTTTGGTCAAAATATCGTATCTCCAGCTGCTTCAGATACCAAGATATCAAAAATTCTCAAAGTGTAGTGCAACGGTTTTGTTATAGAATGGTGAAACTATTTTTCACGTATATGATGAAGAAGAATATATATATGTGAGTCTCTGTGTGTGTGTATGTATGCATGTATGTATGTATATTTGTATGTATGTATGTGTGTATGTATGTAAACTGTCTAAGAATCTATAAATCAGGAAAAAAATGCACTCGTATATCTGTCAGTAGAGGGGTACTTTAATCGAAGTGTACAGTATTATATATACATTACGCCGATTTTAGCAGTCGGTTTCGCACTAGGGGTTCAACGGAGTGCTAGGCAACTGTCCGATTATGTAACCCAAATAAGTTGGTCATAGTTGCAACGCTGTTTACTATATGTCAGATCGTTTATGGGTGATTTAGGATTAAACAATAACATCCACAATATAAACTGTAAACTTAATAAATTGTATTTTGATAGAGATACAAACCTCAGCTTTTCAAGGAAGGAAGCTGTTGATTAAGTCAGCCTTGGTGGAATGGAAAATGAAGTTGACTCCCGCGGTATTTCAACTCTGAATGAAATGCCTTGAATTATTTTCCCATTAATCTAACGTCCTTAAACACAACAAGTATTTATACAAGCCAATGTGGGAGCTGTTATGACGTTGCTGGAGCTGACAGAAATAGCTACGGTATATCCAGTTCGCAGCCCAATTAATATTGGTTTCAAATTTCAGGCCAGGTTGCGAGCCGATTGCATCGACCACAATGCTCAACTAGTACTGATTGTATCGATCCCGAAAGGACGAAAGGCGAAGTCGACCTTGGAGGAATTTGAACTCAAAACGCAAAGACGGACGAAATGCCACTGAGCATTTCTTCCGGTATGCTAACGGTTCTGCCAGCTCACCGCTTTTCTAGCCCGATCAGTATTGTTGTTGTTCTGTCGGTCTCAAAATTGACACTATGTACCTTGTGGTATTAAATTCGATGCTCCACCGTTTATGCTGCGCTATTCAGCGAATAATGAGTAATAAAAAAAAAA
>NC_068987.1:85233496-85238762 GCF_001194135.2 Octopus bimaculoides
ATATATATAATATATATGTATATACACATACATATATATATACATATATAGAGATACACACTCGCACGCATGCACACACGCCCACACACGCGCACATAAGCATATATATTTTATGCATATAGATAAGTGCCTGGTGTTTTTGCATGTTTTTTTATGTGCTTTTAGCAAGTTTTTTTTGTTGTTGTTGTTTTATTTCCACCCCTCCACCCCACCTTCTTTTGCGAGATTATATCTAACATCTTCATTTCAATTAAAACTGTTTCTATTCTATAGTGTAGAAATAGCTTCGACTACGACAAGACCAACAACAGCCAACCACAATAACCGCAACAACAACAGCTGCAACAACACCGCAACATCAACAACAACAGCAACAACGGCTAACAGCTACAATATACTTGTGGTCCTTTAATGTATAATACATGTCAAAGATATTGTCGATATCAATTCATCAAATTGAAAACACAATTAGGGATATTGTTCTTTGTGTTTTCTTTTGTTGGCATTTTTGATATTGTTGTTGCTATATTATTGTTGAGGTTGCTGTTGTTAACGTTTATTGTAGAAATTTTTTTCATCCATTCCTTTATTTACAACTACTCACTCATCGCAAGTGAGTATATATGATCAATATATAAGATCATTAGATCTCGTTTGTAAATCATAAATATTTTGTGATCTTTCAACGTCACTCCAACTAGTAGAGTGGTTTCTTTCATTTATTATTTTTTTTTCTTTTGCATTTTGTTATATTTTGTAATTTATTTATTCATATTTTTTTGTGGCTGCCTCGCCATAAAGAGGTGGTTAGATGTTGCGCTGATAAACTGTCTCCTTCGTTCTAAACTTATAAATTCTCTCCATTCATTATTTCGTTTTATCTTCTATCTCTCGAATTCATTCCGTATTCTTTGTTTTGTCTCCCCATCTCTGTCTGTCTGTCTGTCCGTCTCTCCTCTCTCTCTCTCTCTCACTCTCTCTCTTTCTCTCTCTCTCTTTCTCTTTCTCTCTCTCTCTTTCTCTCTCTCTCTCTCACACACACACACACACATTTAACACATGTATATGTGTGCGAGAGAGAAAGAGAGAGAGAAAGAGAAAGAAGGAAAGACTTTGCATCTTGGTGTGTGAGACGGAATATGTATCCCTGTGTACTTTTCTGTATGTGTGCGTGTGTGTTCGTAACACATACGTGTATATGTATGTATGTATGTATGTATGTATGTATGCATATATGTATATATATATATATATATATATATATATATATACATAAAACGAGAGAGTGAGCGAGAGATACACACACATCTATATGTGTGTATACCTGTACGTATATGCATATACTCATCTATTATTTGTTTTATATACATATATATATATATATATATATATATATATACACGCGCACGTAGTATTGTTTATATATATATCTATATATATGTATGTATATATATTTACATACATGCACATATATTTATATAAACGCATGTGTATACATACACACACACACAAACACACACGCACAAACACACACACACAAACACACACGCACAAACACACACGCACAAACACACCGCATATGTGAGTATTTCGTTTTCGCGGTTAACCTCGACGTTCTCTATTTCCTCTACCGCTTCCCAAGGATCTGACGTCAAACCCCATCAAGGTTCAAATACGAATACCATGTTCTGCGTTTTTTCCTTTTTATCGTTGATGCTGCGTTAGTGGAGGTTCGTTGATATTTTTTGTCTTTTTTTTTTACGGTGTACTAATGGAGATATATGATATTCCAAATCCTTATGTTACCCGTTTAAATTCACTATCATTAATTTGCATTCCGACATCCGAAGACGTCGAATAATGTTCCTCTTGGCAAAGATCCTAACATCGTACATTTCTGTACCAACGGTTCTGCTAAGATGCTTGTGGCCTGGCTCGAAACAGACCTCCAGCTGGATAGAAACTGTCACGAGGTTACAAGTAGAGAGTTGAGACTCACACAGTTATGGTAATACGCAAGAAGCTATAGTGGTTATACGTCGTTTGCGACGACGAGCGTTCCAGTTGCTCCGATCAACGGAAACAGAACAGTCTTTTTTAACTTTTTTCTTTATTTGTTTCAGTCATTTGACTACGGTCATGCTGGAGCACCGCCTTTAGTCGAGCAAATCGACCCAAGGACTTATTCTTTGTAAGCCTAGTACTTTTTCTATCGGTCGCTCTTGCGAACTGCTAAGTGATGGGGACCTAAACACACGACGGGCTTCTTTCAGTTTCCGTCTACCAAATTCACTCGCAAGGCTTTGGTCGGCCCTCCGAGGCTATAGTAGAAGACACTTGCCCAAGGTGCCACGCAGTGGAACTGAACCCGGAATCATGTGGCTGGTAAACAACCTACTTACCACGTGAGAGTGGCTGAGCACTCCATAGATATGTGTAACCTTAACGCAGTTATCAAGGAGATTCAGCATGACACAGAGTGTGACAAGGCTGACCCTTTGAAATAAAGGTACAACCCAGTTTTGCCAGCTGAGTGGACTGGAGCAGCGGGAAATAAAGTGTCTTGCTCAAGGCCACAGTGCGTCGCCGAGTATTGAACTCAATATCTTGAACGAGAAACTCTAACCACTAGACTACGCTATATTATAGGGACATAAATAAACCGACAACGTTTGTCAAGGATTGGGAAGAATAAACACATACACACACATACTTATAAATGTATGTGTGTGTGTGTGTGTGTGTTTGTCCCCCCACTACCACGTGATGACCGACGTTGGTGTGTTTATGTCCTCGTTAATAGCTGTTCAGTAAATAAGTTGATAAAATAAGTTGCAGACTTAAAAAAAAAAAATTTTTTTAACAATAAATGGCGGCAATTCGTTCGACTAAAATTCTTCAAGGCGGTGCCCCAGCATGGCCTCTTTCCAATAACCGAAACAAGTAGAAAAGTAAGATTTTTTTTTGAATAATTCGTTCTCATTCATATAAATCGGATGATGGATTGACAAACTCAGAAGAGAATTGGACAAAAACTGATTAGCGATAATTAATTAAATCCATTTACGATCTTCGATCACATCCAAACATAATCATGTTTGATCTTGCTTTGATAAAATACGTACCACTCTATTAAATCGATTATATATTACTCTTCTCCAATAACATCATCATCATCATCATCATCATCATCATCATCATCATCGTTCTCATCGTTATTATCCTTGTTATCAATACGTTCAATCACGTTCATTTATTATCGCCATCGATATCATCATTATTCGATCACCCATAAACATTTATTTCACCACATGCAATACAACACAACACCACGCTGCTAATTATCTTCTTCGCAAACATCTCCATTATCGTAATCGCTAGCAAACAACATGCGCCGACTCATCGTTGTATTACTTTCAAAACCCATCAAACATCATCGTATTGTCCTCCTTCTTCCCGTCGTCGCCGTCGTCATCATCATCGCCGTCGTCGTCGTCATCGTTGTCGTCATCATCATCATCACCATCATCATCACTATCACCATCATCATCATCATCATCATCATCATCATCATCATCATCATCATCATCATCATCATTTTTATCATCATCATTAACATCATGATCATAATCATGATCATCCACTGTCATGCCATCATGAACATCATCACCATCACAACCACAACCATAGCCATCATCAAAATCATCATCATCCAGTCATGCCACCAACATCATCATCACCATCACACAACCACCATAGCCATCATCATCGTCACCACCACCACCACCACCACCACCACCACCACCAAGAAACAACAACAGCACCACCACAACCACCACCACAACCACCACCATCATCATCATCATCATGACCATCGCCACCTCCATTTCCACCACCATCTGAAAGTTAGCAGTAGTAACTGCACAGTCGGTCGGTCGGTCGGTCAGTCGGTCGGTCGGTCGGTCGGTCGGTCTGTCGCCTCAGATCCTGCTGTTTTGCTGTTTTTCTGTTGTTTTTTTTCCTTCTTGTTTTTGCTGTTTTTGCTGTCATTTACAAACACATAATACAGTTGACATTTAGGGTGGCTTGATTGTCATCACGCTGACGTTATCATGACCCTCTCTATTTCTCTCTCTCTCTCTCTCTCTCTTCGTGCTCTATGCACAGTAACAACACCAACAAAAACAATTAAACAACGACAACGTTAGCGTTCCTGCTGTGGGGTGGAAGAACAAAAAACAAAAAACGAAAAGGAATAAACTAAAATAGTCAGCAATGGCGGTTCCTTCACGCATGACTGCATCAATGAACACCCGGCCCTGATAGTTTCTGGTGTTGGACGAAAGTTTGACACAGAGGGAAGTTATTCGCTGTTGTTGTTCTCGTTTAGGAAGATGTTTCAACCGAAAAGTTAGGAAGGAACAAACAAGAAGAAAACCAAAAAAACAAAATCGAGCAGAAACAAACAAAACAAAAAGAGAAAATAAATAAAAGCTTTTCAGCCATTTTGTCTTTTATCTCTTGTTTCAATCGTTAAACTACAGTCATGCTGGGGCGCCACCTTGGTTAATTCTAGTCCAACAAATCGACCCCAGTACTAGCTTTATGTTTTGTTCTTTATTCCTGGTACTTAATCTATCGGTTACAATTGCTGAACAGCCAGTTTACAGGGACGCAAACACAGTAACAGCGGTTTTCTATATATATATAACTTCCTATATTGGACTCTACTATTTCCTTCTATTCAACTCTCTCATATCAGTTTTGATGCTATCTGAAAATTCTACATGGTTCCGGGTTCAGTCCCACTGCGGGTAAGTGTCTTCTACTATAGCCTCGGGCCGACCAAAGCCTTGTGAGTGGATTTGGTAGACAAAAACCGAAAGAAACATGTATGTATGTGTATATGTTTGTGTATGTATGTTTTTCCCCTCAACGTCACTTGACAACCGATGCTGGTATGTTTACGTCCCCGTAACATTGCGGTACGGCAAAACACACCGATAGAATAAGCACTAGGCTTACAAAGAATAAGTCCTGGGGTCGATTCACTCGACTAGAGGTGGTGCTCCAGCATGGCCGCAGTTAAATGACTTGAGACAAGTATACTTTTATTCTTTTACTTGTTTCAAGTCATTTGACTGCGACCATGCTGGAGCACTGACTCAAGTCGAGCGAATCGACCCCAGGACTTATTCTTTGTAAGCCTAGTACTTATTTTATAGGCCGCTTTTGCCGAACCGCTAGATTACGGGGATGTAAACAC
>NC_068987.1:85240490-85241592 GCF_001194135.2 Octopus bimaculoides
AGTAAAGTTGTGGAATACCGTACGAGTGGAAATATATATGAAAGAAGGTTTGAAAATGCACTTATTTTAAAGATATTTATTTACTTAACCGGTTTCACTTCTTTAGAAAAAGATTATCAAAAGTCCTTGAGAATAATAAAAAATGTTAAAAAACAGTTTGGGTATTAAAATGCATATATACATTATTTGATGATAATAAGAGGAATATATTTAAAGTATAAAGCTTTGTATGAACTTTGTAGTGTTACATACTGATTATCACACATTCTCTGATAATAAGATGAAAATGTTAAAAACAGTGTAAGTATGAAAATACATATATGGAAAAATACATATACATATTCTTTGATAATCGCAAAAAGTTGAGGAGGAACTGAACTGGCTTTTTTCCCTCACACATACATACGGTTGCTCTCACACGCACACACCACAAGGACGATTAAAACAACACATACATACTCAGACAAAGAGATATACGCACACTCTCACGTACACACATCTAACGTCCACACCGACACAAAAATCACACAAACACACACTCATATACACATTCCACAATAAACTCTGGGACCAATAAAAACGGCACACCCACACACACACACACACACACGGACATGAACACACATATATACACACACACATAGAGATGTGCACAAAACCATCCCAAAAACCAGTGAGCCATGATAGACTAGCTCACAGACCAACCAAAAATTAAAAAATCCCTTTTAACTCTTACTTCCTCCCACCCCAGCTAGCCAGTCATACTGTCTCTTAAGACAGCAAAACATTCCCTCAATACACACAAGAGAAAAAAGCCAGGTCAGTTCCTCCTCAACTTTTTGCGATTATCAAAGAATATGTTTATGTATTTTTCCATATATGTATTTTCATACTTACACTGTTTTTAACATTTTCATCTTATTATCAGAGAATGTGTGATAATCAGTATGTAACACTACAAAGTTCATACAAAGCTTTATACTTTAAATATATTCCTCTTATTATCATCAAAGAATGTATATATGCATTTTAATACTCAAACTGTTTTTTAACATTTTTTATTATTCTCAAAGACTTTTGATAATCTTTTTCTAAAAAAGTG
>NC_068987.1:85241938-85243230 GCF_001194135.2 Octopus bimaculoides
ATATATATATATATATACATGCATACATACATATATAGATACATATGACAGGCTTCTTTCAGTTTCAGTCTACCAAATTCACTGAAGGCTATGAGCAATGTGCCACGCAGTGGGACTGATCCCGGAACCATGTGGTTGGGAAGCAAGCTTTTTACCACACAGCCACGCTTGCGCCAAACTCTAAACCGTGAGTAACACTGTTCATATTTTATTATGACAGCAAATGCTGCGTAATTGTCAAACATTGGCAGCTATGAAAACTTAATTATTGTTTATAACATATTAATAGTTTCCAGACATTTAATCTCGCTACAAATTTATTATATAAATTATAATCATCATCACGGAGAACATCATCATCATTGTCAAGCTCGTCGTTGTCATCATCATTTAACAACTACAGCATGCACTTTCTGTCGGGCATGAACACGGACGTGTCTCCTATCATGTTAATTATGGAATTCTCGAGTCGTTATTCCATTCATTATGGCCTTGAAAGCTAATAATACCCAGAGTGGTTTCTTTTCACTGGAAGACTGTATCCGTCGCAGTTTACACACGCTCATTTGTCTTTGAAAGTGCAACCGGGAGCGAGAGTCTGTACGCAATTTTCATCTGTTGTCTCTTACGTGTAGAAGATGCCATGGCGATCGCCAATATCCGTCAATTAAATCCACTGCTATTCTACTCTTTTGGTCTTTTACCTCTTTCAGTCATTTGACTGTGGCCATGTTGGAGCACAGCCTTTAGTCGAGCAAATCGACCCCAGGACTTATTCTTTGTAAGCCTAGTACTTATTCTATCGGTCGCTTTTGCCGAACCGCTAAGTTACGGGGACGTAAACACAGTAGCATCGGTTATCAAGCGATGTTGGAGAAACAAGCAGACACACACACACACACACACACACACACACACACATATATATGTATGTATCCCAGCTGTAAGGCCTTATTTCCATATACACCAGCTTAATTTTATTCGTCCTTACTCGGAGGACATCTGTTGTTATGTCCCGTTATTATTCGAGAATTACCAGCCGAAATTGCAAGGATAATCTGGATCTCGACTGAAGAAAGAAAACTCCGAATGACCTGTCCGTGTTTTCTTTGTATCGTCTATCTGGATGTTTTGTCCTTTCTTGTATCATCTAACTGTCCGGATGCTTTGTGTTCTTGTTCCATTCTGTATTATTCCGCCACTACATTCCTCCATGGCAAGGTTTAATTTGTGTATACAAATTTAATTTGCGGTCCATGGGAAGAGCCGTTTTAGCGGTGCATCCTGCCCAG
>NC_068987.1:85243505-85248656 GCF_001194135.2 Octopus bimaculoides
CTTTAAGTTCCCGTCTACCAACAAACACACAGACAAAGCACATACTATATACACATAAACACCAGGGCGGCGAGCTGACAGAAACGTTAGCACGCCGGGCGAAATGCTAAGCGGCATTTCGTCTGCCGTTACATTCTGAGTTCAAATTCAGCCGAGGTCGACTTTGTCTTTCATACTTTCGGAGTCGATAAATTAAGTACCAGTTGCGTACTAGGCTCGATCGAATCCACTGGCCTCGTCCCCAACAATTTCGGACCTTTTGCCCGGAGTAGAAAAGAATATACACTGAAACACCTAGAAACATCCACAGAGAGTAAAATGTCTACATACACACAGATATATAGAAACAAATGACATACAGACACACACACACGCGCGCATGCTGTCATAAGGCGTACAAAGCTGCTTATTCCTGTGGTTCACCTTCTGCTGTGTGAGAGATTTTTTTTAGTTCAGCTGCTTCTAAAATGCATCTTCAATATACTGCTGACTCATTGATCTTCTCGGTTTCATGTTTTCTACGTCTGAGGCGTACAATGCTTCTGCGTTTCTTGTTTACGTTAATTGCGTGTCTCTCAGTGCACGGCTATTTGTTTGGATAAATCGCTCTGTATCTAAGACGCTTTCCTTCAGTCAAGTGTTATTGAGACACATCGACACACATGCAGACACACGCACACATAAACACACACACACACACACACACACACACACACACACACAAACACACGCACACAGACACAAATGTATACCGCACACAAACATACACAAACAGTATCTCTCTCTCACACGTACACTTTCACTCACACACATACACACACGCATGCACACACACACGTACGTATACATCAGCACATATTCATATACAAATACGTATACACACAAGTACACACACACACTCACAAGCACACATCCACACCCGCGTATAAACAGATGCACACACATATAGACACACATAAACACATATATATACACACATACAAATACACACACACACACACATATATATATACACATATACACACACACATACAAACACACACACACACACACACACACACACACACACACACACACACACACACACACACACACACACACATATATATATATATATATATATATATATACACAAATATACACCCGCATATATACTATCTATCTCTCCCACACATAGACACACATAAACACACACACATACACACATACTTCTTAAGCATATTTCATAAACAACTCCTTTTACTTCATAAAAACCGAAGAAAACGAAAACAATAAAAACATAAATAATAAATCGCGTTAATAAACAAATAGAGAACAAAATAAAAACTGCGTAAAACGAAATGAACCAACTTCAGACAACGTATTTTCCCGTTAATTTTACTTTATATGGAATCTTTCGATATTGTTGTTTCTGTAACACGGGGCGAGCTGGCAGAAACGTTAGCATACCGGGCGAAATGCTTAGCGGTATTTCGTTTGTCTTTACGTTCTGAGTTCAAATTCCGCCGAGGTCATCTTTGCCTTTCATCCTTTCGGGGTCAATATATTAAGTACCAGTTGCGTACTGGCCCCCTCCCCAAAAATTTCCGGCCTTGTGCCTAGAGTAGAAAAGAATATTTCTAAGGCGGCGAGCTGGCAGAAACGTTAGCACACCAGGCGAAATGCTTAGCGGTATTTCGTCTGTCTTTACGTTCTGAGTTCAAATCGACTGGCACCCTCCCCCAGAATTTCGGGCCTTGGGCCAAGAGTAGAAAAGAAAGGGCATTGTTGTTCCTATTGCTGTTGTTGCTAATCTCATTTCTATTTGTCATTGTCTTTTTTTTAATTTTTGTTTTGTTTTGTTTTTGTTTCACATCGATTAATACAATATGAATTCGAAATTAAACTTATCAATACCAATATTACAATAATTTTATGTTGCTTTCCAAATCATCATCATCAGCATCATCATCATCATCATCATCATCATCATCATCATCATCATCATCATCATCATCATCATCATATGCTTCAAATTCTCCAAACTGCACCCAATTCACAATTAGAGCTTCTTCTTCTTGCTGTTGCTGATATTGTTTTGTAGGGTTGGGATCTGTGTTTTTATTTTTGGCATTTTTCTCGTTTCTAATGTTTGTGTGTGTGTGTGTGTGTGTGTGTGTGTGCGCGCGCGGGCGTTTTTTTTTCTTTCTTTCTAGTTTTTTTTTTCCTTTTTTGTTTATAAATTTCTTTCCTCCTGTTTGCTTCGTTTAATCTATTGAAGCAGCGGCAAGGCACAGTCTTTGATCATTTGTTTTCTAAATTCGCTGAGTTGTACGATTTTCGAACTCGTACTTACGTGCGGACATGTGACTGCACACACACACACACACACACACACACACACACACACACATCTGCTTGTCCGTATACACTTTCTTTGTTCAACACACTTTTCATTTACCTTTCCACCTTAGACATGTATGAATATCAATGTCTGTCGCTACAGCTATGAGTCTGTATGAATATATGTATGTATGTGCTTGTTTGTATATGTATAACAGAAAGAGAGAGAGGGGAGTGAGAGAGAGAGAGGGGAGAGAGAGAGAAAGAGAGAGAGCATATGTGTGTGTGTGTGTGTGTATGTGAGTGTGTAGTCTAACTGAAATTAATTTTCTTTTTAATTTAGTACTGCACTTTTCGTCACCGAATCGATAAGACAAACCCTTTTATCTTTACCAATATGCTGAAGCATTTCAACCCCGAAGCATTTTAACAATAAATTGTAGGGTATGTGTGCGTGTGTATGTATGTATGTATGTAAACAAGCATGCATGCATGTATGTATGTATGTATGTATGTATGTATGTATGTATGCATGTATGCATGTATGTATGTATGTATGTATGTATGTATGTATGCATGTATGTATGTACGTATGTATGCATGCATGCATGCATGTATGTATGTATGTATGTATGTATGCATGTGTATGTGTATATAAATATATATACATATATATATGTATGTATGAGAATATGTATGTGTATATATATATATATATATATACATATACTTATACATATGGATATATATATATATATGTGTATATATGGGAGAATGTACATAAAAAACAACAACAGACGAGGACAGGTGGTGTAAACAACAAAAGGATGTATTAGTTTGACGCTCGGGAATACAGAAAGTCTTTAACGTTTCGAGCTACGCTCTTCAACAGAAAGAATACGGAGAAAACAAGGAGAAAAACACGGAGTAAAAAAATTGAATGATGTTTGGTCAACGATCTATCATGGCTTCTGTATATATATATATATATATATATATATATATGTATGTATATACACATATATATGTATGTATGTATGTATGTATGCATGTATGTTTGTATGTATTTTTTTCTTCTTTTGTCTTTTATTCATGCGGCTGCGGTCACGCTGGAGCACCACCGTGGTCTCTCTCTGATTTTCTCAGTTTAGTGCGATTCACATCACCAGTCCTGTATGTGCCTTTGTTCCAATTGTTGGCCCATTTTGTGTATAAAGGAGTTTGATTCCTTTGCCCTCGTCTGCACCTCATGTCGCGCTGTTGGTTCATCCGGCATTGCGAAGAGGAGGATGTCCAGTTCCTTTTTGAAGACATCTACTTCCATTTTATGCAGATTTCTTAATTTTTGTGGTAGGGCATTAAAGAGCTGTAAGCCTTTGAACCCTAGACTATTGCGCTATCTGGTCCTGAATTTAGATAAAGTAGATGGTAACTTTGGAACAATACAATGAAGGCCAGTTCTAGCATTTGTATAACACTCAATGTCGAAATTATGTACCATGTAATATGTAGATTATTGCATATCTCTCACACCTTCGCTCCTGGGAGTAAAGACGCAGTTTTCGGAGCCTATCCCTGTAGCTCATCCGCTGCACTGTTTCAATCTTTTCAGTGTAGGGACGTTGGACTGCCTCAAGCCTCGCTGTTAGCTTGTATGTATGTATGTATGTATGTATGTATGTATGTATGTATGTATGTATGTATGTATGTATGCTTTTGCAGGTTTTAGATTTTCTACCTGTACTTTTTTATCCGATTCGGCTTCTTTTCAGTTTCCACCAAACAAATCCCTTCACCAAGCTTTGGACGGCCTAAGGTGCCACGGAGTAGAACTGACACACATGCATATATGCATAGATATAAATCAACACACTCAAATCGATTATTCTTTTCTTGCAAACTTTCTGAAGTATTTGTCTGGAGATACTAATTCTTATGGCCGTACTGTAGTAGCTGTTTTTAAACACATTACGTCTTATAAGAGATATTATCTCCGAATTTTTTTCGTACTAAATTTGCATTTTCGCGATGTATTTGCATTTAGTATGATATGAAGATGACTGTTTTAATCTAATACTACATGCGCTGCATGTAACGGACATTACACACACACACACACACACATACACATATGTATATATATATATATATATATATATGATATGTATGTATGTATGTATGTATGTATGTATGTATACATATGTATGTTTATATCTAGCTATCTGTCTATTTATCTCTCTCTCTCTATATATATATATAGGCATGTGAACGTGCGTGTGTGTGAATGTGTGTGCGTGTGTGTGTGTATGTGTGTGTGCTCGCGTGAGTGTGTGCTTGACATTGTATAATATGAATAGATTCATTTCTCCTATTCAAGCCGTAATGCGTTGTTTCGGCAAGATGTGCTACTTTAACAGGGTTTGAAAAAACACTAACTCTTTCAAAGACATCGCCAAGAGGACCAGGTGCTCCTGCTTGGCTTGTCTATCACTCGACAACACTTGATGGGTGGGGATCTAAATGAATGATTTGTTAACTAAATTATCTTGCTAAGCGTTTAACAATGACCCATAAACTGTTGAATACAGCTTCTCATACGTCTTATGTGTGTTCTCCGAGCGGAAATCTAAAAGAATGAAACATTTATAATAAGGGAAATATCTTACTGAGGTGAGAGGGTTTCCTAGGTATACAACGCCTCACCCACAATGAAGCGAATGTTTCGCTTTATAGCGTAATGAATCACGTACATACACACGTATGCTTTTATTTCAGATGTGTGTGTGTGTGTGTGTGTATGTATATATATATATATATATATATATATAT
>NC_068987.1:85249417-85257137 GCF_001194135.2 Octopus bimaculoides
TATATATATATATAGATAGATAGATAGATAGATAGATAGAAAGATATACATATATATATTGTTAGTATAAGTACCAATAGTACCTTTGTACCTATCGTCTAAGTACTTTCAAAAGAAAACAAATAGAGGTAAAATATAATAGGAAGTGGAGTCGAGTTATTTGACGAAAACTCTCCAAGGTGGTGCCCCAGTATGGTCACACACTCCAGTGACAAAAACAAATAAAATAAATATAAAGAAGTATATATGTAGGCAAGAAAACTAGTTATTGCCATATAAAATAATTACTACCAAACATAACACAATAACCAAACATGAACCTAAAATATATGCTACAGAGATTATTAAATGATAAAGGATTAAAATACAAATCCTTTAATATAACGCTTGGATGTTCGTTATCACAACGTGTATGAGGTTATTTGAGTCCTTTTTAGTAGGGAGTTCTGAGAAGGATTAACACTGAATATTAATTATGAGATTATCAGGTTGGTGTGAAGCAGTACACAATTAAAAAGGTAAAAAGGTTATTAAGAGAGTGAAGTTGTAACACTTTAGTACTGGCGGTGTGGTTCATGTCTATAAACTTCTTCAATCCAGCTTCGTACAGCTAATCCGACGCGAATTTTTCATTAAACATGTACCTATGTATTTTAGCATATTGGAAATATGGCGAAAATCTATACAAATCTGAGGCGTCTATATGCATGCTTGCATATATACATACATAGGTGCATATTGGCATTTTTACATATATGCATAGCTACGTGCAACGATTCCACGTGGAATAAAGGTGGAAGTTTTCAAGATACAACTTCACCTCCTGTTTTCAGGGTTTCAGATTAATCGACATCATGGCAAGAAACTCAAAAGATGGCAGCAATGTCCACCAACAGCAAATCGCATAACGCCAACAGCCAATCGCATAAGGATGGCCATCTTTTATACTAAGACAAAACAATGTACATGATAACAGTTCAAATCAGTTAAGATTTGAAGCCATGAGAGCCAATGCCTGTTACTGCATCAGGGCATATTATTATCATCATTATTATTATTATTATTATTATTATTATTATTATTATTATTATTATTATTATTATTATTATTATTGCTGTTGTTCCCTGTTGCTATTGCTCTCATTTAATAATACATATTCTAAAATTGGAATGGCAAAGAAAGCTTGTCATTTATTAATGCCAGTACTAGTGGCATCACATCCCCATCATTATCATCATCATCATCATCATCATCAATACAACATCATAACAAGTAGTAGTAGTAGTAGTAGTAGTAGTAGTAGTACCACGTTCTTCAACTTGTCTAGCTTTCTGTCCAATCTCTGACAATTTGGTCCATGTGTATTTACTGTTAATCTTCTTAATCCATTTGGCAGACGACTGTTAATTTGCATATTATTTTGTGAAGTCATTGAATGGTAATTAACGAACGGCGGGGGTGGAGGTGGATACACGAGAATGTCGAGGAGAAGAGAATCGAAGGAGAGTAGTGATAATGTTAATGTATGTCGGTATGTAGGGTCGTGTATGTCTGTGTGTTTATACATATCTGTGTGTGTGTGTATGCGTGTGTTTATGCATATGCGTTTGCGTGTGTATGTATATGTATGAATCTGTGCTTGTATGTAAGTATCGGTGTTTGTGTGTAAGAATGTATCGTTGTATCTATAGATGTGTATGCGCATGGATGTATGTACGCATGTGTTTATGTATGGATGATTGTATGCGTGTAGGCATGTATATAAACATGTGTGTATGCGCGTGTGTTTCTGTGTGTTTGTGTATGTATGTGCGTATTTATGTGTATATCCTTGATTGGATGAACGAATGAATGTATTAATGTGTATGTGTGTCTTGTGTATACATGTGTGTATTTAGATGTATACGCGTGTGAGTATGAGCGCGTTTTTATGGTTCTATGTATAGACGCGTGTGTTTTAAATGTATACTTGTGTATGTATATGTATGTGGGTATGTATGTACCCGTGTATTATGCGCATGTGAATGTAAGCATATGTTCGTGTGTGTATGTAAATATATATAAGTGTGTGTTTGGGTGTGTGTGTGTGTGTGTGTCGTAGATGAAGAGTTTTCAGTGAGTGATGTTAAGAGAGTTAGCTAACCTACGTCACAGTCAGTATGGAAGGAGAGAATGACAATAATTCAATTACCTCTCGTGATTGAGCGTTAGCAGAAAAAAGAAAAAGAAAAAAACAAGAAAAAAAAAAGACTCTTTCCAGGTGGCAACGAAACTTAGCGAGAAGACAAATACACACTTAGCAAAAATGCAATACTGATGATAATGATAACAACAACAACAACAATAATAATAATAATAATAATAATAATAATAATAATAATAATAATAATAATAATAATAATAATGATGATGATGATGATGATGGTGATGATGATGATGATGATGATGGAGATATTGTTGTTTTTGTTGTTAGCGGTGGAGGTGATCATTATGAAGGTAATTCTTCTTCTTCTTCTTCTTCTTCTTCTTCTTCTTCTTCTTCTTCTTCTTCTCATCATCATCATCATCATCATTATTATTATTATTATTATTATTATTATTATTATTATTATTACTATTACTATTACTATTATTATTATTATTATTATTATTATTATTATTATCATTATTTTCATTCCCTGTTTTTTCAAAATTATTTTTGTTCTTTCAACCCAAATCGAAAGTGTCAACTTAAGTTCATTCCAAGTGCCATCTTAATTTTATTTTCGGGGTAATTTTCTGTTGTCGTTTTTCCTTTACTTTTAATCATTGTTTTGAACGTTTTCGATAACGTAGACAAGTTTATATTTTCCCCCTTTTATTTCAATCTTGCTATATTTTCTTTTCTTTTATATTATTTTGTAATTAACATATTTAATTTCGATAGGTGACTAAAAAAAGGATGCAGATCCCGAGGAAGAAATGTACAAAGTCCTTTTGTAATTAACTGCAACAACAATAGCATCACATGCACATATATACAGACATACATATGTGTGTGCATTATATATATACATACGTACATGCATATATACATACATACATGCATATTACTTGTACCACATCCTCACGTTGTTTTTTCATGTTTGTTCTTTGTTTCGACTCAATATATATATATATATATATATATATATATATATATATATATATATATATCTTGTGTAGTTTCATTTATTTCACATAATTTAAAATAATTTGCCACCAAGTCAATTATTTTACAGTGTGTATGAAAGGACCATACTCTTATTGGTGTTTACAGACATTGTTCACTGTACCTTTTCCTCAACAATACATGGATTACACCTTAAAATTCCTTACAAAATCTCATAGACTTTAATTTTTGTTTACAATTCTTTAGCATGGGCAGAACCGCACGGCAGACTATATATATCAGATGCAGAATCTTTACAAAGAGTAACGGTACATTCTTAATCAAATGAAAACAAAGAATGTGTTTGGTGCAGTGTCAGCTGTTATGCAAATCTGCTTTTCGTTACTTCTAAAATAACGCGTTTATATTTAAGTAACTTCACTTTTCACACTTTAACATTCCACAAAAACGTTTATATCACACACACATACACACATATACACATGTAAAACTACAGTAATACTGTATGTTACAGGAAAGCAGTTAGCTGGCAGAATCGTTAGCACATCGGGCATAATATAATAATTAGCGACGTTCCGTCCATCTTTATGTTCCGAGTTCAAATTCCGTCGAAGTCGACTTTGCTTTTCATTATTTCTCACTCGATAAAATAAGTACTAGTTGAGCACTGGGGTCGAAGTAATCGATTTTACTCCTCCACCAGAATTTAAAACCAAAATTGCATGTCGCAGGTGTTATCAGAACTAGAAAGAATCGATAAGATGCCGTTAGGTATTCATCGAAGGCTCCAACAGTTCTGCCAATCTACAAGTCTATATTGATGCTTTAGTTAAACTAGTCCGAAGGAGTGAACGACAAACATGGCGTCAGAACGACTGGAACTTAGAACGTAAAAGAAGTAGAGAAACTAGAGCAGGGCTTAGTTCCTTCAGTTCACCGCCGGCCCCTAATGTTAAACGTTATCCTCCTGGAAAGATAAACGGCAAAGCAGGCAAAATTTGAACACAGAATTCTATGAGTCGAAGGAAATAGTCTTAGGAATTTTCTACAACACTTCACCAATTCCACTAGTCTACTGCTATGTAATGTCACCTTATTTTATCGGTTTCAGAAGACTTCCATATACTTTGTTGGTCCCGCGTCGGGCGACGCACGATCCCATCACATCACTTCATCAGGACTCCATAGGCATCTACTCTCGACCGCTGCCCAATTGCTGCCATGCTTTTACACTTTGAACTGTTTTCGTAGCATATGATTTTGTTTTTATCTTCGGGGACAGGGTGCTAACCTGAAGCCCAAATACTTACATTTAGGAAAGTGCCTGTATGTAGCGCTGTCTCTGTCGACTGATCGACGAAGTGCAAGAGGTTTAGTTTGAGACGCTTTCAGTCTCGGACACATGGTCGTTGATCATCTTGAAATTCCTCCGTCCTGGCCGGTGACCATTGCTGCAGTTCCACCGCCTGCCTAGTGGCGCATTGTCAACACCGCCGTCTCAGACGTGGTGTACCGGGGTGTGGCACTTGGAGCCGGCAAGTGAAAGATTTGAGGGTTGAATGAGAGACAGGTAGGGAGCAGCGTATTAGATACCAAAGGTATCATATTTACGTAGAGAAGGGATTTCATTTCACGCCATTTTGCTAATCCACTGTCTTAAACAACAGCAACATCTATTAAACAACAGCAACATCTATTGGGTAGCTAAATTCGGTTATTTTATCTTAATCCTTTCTCTTCTTAACTGAATTAACACACAAATTTTTTCATCGTAGTGTTTTATGGTTCTTTTTTTTGTGATGCTCTATTTTACTTCCAGAAATTTTTGTTTATCGCGTTTGAAATCTGAATAAATTTTACCTGCTTTGAGAGATATGGAGTGCCATGTAGAAAAAAAGAAAAAAAGGTGTGGGTGAACGAATTTTTCTGACAACGAAATGCAATAACAATGATGACGACGACCACGATGACATCACCACTTTCATCAACAATTTACGGCAAAAAACGGAAATTATAACTGAATATTCTACTTTAAGAAAGAAACCAGGATTTCACTAATAGGTGTTGATAGCCGACTGACACTTCCATACAAAGCTTAATCGAATCGAACACAAAAATTCGTAACATAAATAGAAACGATAATACATAAAACGAGATTGTGAGGGCATTTAATGGCTCCTCACCCGCAGGCAAGCACACATGCACCTTCCTACTAATAAACGAAATGGCGAATTGGGTCCGGTTTCAGCAAATGTTCAAATTAATCCTTACTTCCGGTTGAACGTGTAATTTAGGTGTTTGCAACATACCAGCATAAAAGAAGTAAGCGATGTAACGTAATGTCTCACAAAAAGGCTTCCCACGGTGTTACTGACTGCTTTACCATAATTTGAACTAGTCAAAGAAAGTGGGTTTCCAGTTACATGTGTGGTGTATGGTTTGTAAGATTAATGCAAAAGCAAGAGACATGAAAATCTTCATTTGCCTTTAGGCGTTTCTTAGTCTTTTAAAACCTATCTTTATGTCCCCACAGCATGATACTTAGACACACACAAGCATTCCACGCATAAATATTTATGCATACACCACGCACACAAACACAAACACACACATACATACATACATACATACATACATACATACATGTATGCATGCATACATACATACGAACATATAAAATTGTTGTACTTGGTTTTGTGTGTAACTGCGTATATGACTATCTGGAAAAGTTAGTTTTCAGAAAAAAAAAGAAAAAAAGAAAATCAACCAGTTAACACGCACATAACAAATACAATATGCAAACGGAACAGTAAAAATACGAAAGACTTTTCTTAGTTTGAACTGTGAATATTGTCTACATTCCATCATTATCTTATCTGTTTCAGACGGAGGCTGTGGCCATGCTGGGGCATCGCCATTAGTACAAACGCTGGTTTATTTTAGACTCATTTCCTAATCGTATCTCCTGAATCGGTTTTGGAGAAGTAGTGAGTTGAACAGAGTTGTCTTTCTTTGTGTGTCTTGCTATGATGCAAATTCATCGGGCAAATCCGATCAAACATTCTATAATTGTTCTTTAATCACAGCCACATCAACACCTCGTAGATCTCAAAGGATATTTTGGTAAGATATTGAAAAGTTTCGGTCACTTAAAATTCTAAGCTGTCACAGTATTGGGTTCTTAATTTAGACCGGTGATGAGCAACTTGCGGCCCGCTGAAATTTCTAAATGACACACCTAACAAAAATTTATCTTGAATGTTTTTTGTTTTTTTTCTTTAATACCGCTGCCTACTTAAAGACGTCTCATGAAGCAAGCTTCTCGAAAAGGGTTGTCCATGTCTCTTCTTGATGGAGAAGAAGGTAGGATCTTTGGGACGAAGCAGTGGCATCTAGTCATGCGATTGGCAAAGCAGTCCATCCCAAAGATAGAACCAGACGTTTGAAAATTTTCCGTGTATGTATGTGTATATATATATATATATATATATATATATATATAACTATATACTTTCCGCATCGTCTCTTCAGGGAGTAGAGCCTCAGGTCTATACAGACAGGAATAGATAGATAGATAGATAGATAGATAGATACATACATACATACATACATACATACATACATGCATACAGCGGTCAGCTGGCAGAAACGTTAACACTCCGGGTGAAATGCTTAACAGTATTTCGTCTGCCGTTACGTTCTGAGTTCAAATTCCGCCGAGGTCGACTTTACCTTTCATCCTTTCGGGGTCGATAAATTAAGTACCAGTTACGCACTGGGGTCGATGTAATCGACTTAATCCCTTTGTCTGTCCTTGTTTGTCTCCTTTATGTTTAGCCCCTTGTGGGCAATAAAGAAATAACATACATACAGGCAGAATCGTAGACAGACAGAAAGTCATAAATTAAAGGTTGAAAATGCTAAAACATTTTGCTGGATGCTGAAACTTTAGAAATCGTTTCGTTTTGGCTCCATGTTTATAAAACGCACGCACACGCACACGCACACACACACACACACACACATATATATCCTTAAAAGGGCCTTAGAATTGAATCCATGTTGTGAATTACATCTCGAGATGTAATGCAGTCTCTCTCCCTTTCTTTCTTTCTGTCTCTCTCCCTCTCTCTCTCTCTCTTCTGTATAAACATATCTGTAATTCTTTAGAGTTTTCGAAGCCTACATCCACAATGGTGCTCTATGTATTGCTAACGCTGCCCTATATCTTTCTTAATATCTTTTCTGCATATCCTGAGGCGCCATGTTCTGTCGAGTTTTAACTATGCCAGCGAACGGATCATTGATTTTATGAAAGCATCTCCATTCTTTCTAGAAGTCTTTGCATATTGTCGACCAAGAAACCTAGATAACAATATATTTGAATAATATTTCATAGTTTAGATTTTGGTATACATTCTGAACAATTTTGGGCATATCTGCACACCGACACCGAAAGAATGCACGCGTTCAATTTTACACCTGTGCGAAAACAATGATTATTTCCTCTACATGTTTATATATGTTTATATATACACACGCATATATATATATATATATATATATATA
>NC_068987.1:85257736-85258647 GCF_001194135.2 Octopus bimaculoides
TATATATGTATATAATAACAAAAATAATTATATGCATATTGTTGTTGTTGGCACTCTGTCGCTTTCGACGTCGAGGGTTCCAGTTGATCCGATCAACGGAACAGCCTGCTCGTGAAATTAACATGCAAGTGGCTGAGCACTCCACAGACACGTGTACCCTTAACGTAGTTCTCGGGGATGTTCAGCGTGACACAGCGTGACGAGGCTGACCCTTTAAATTACACGTACAACAGAAACAGGAAGTAAGAGTGAGAGACAGTTGTGGTGGAAGAGTACAGCAGGGTTCGCTGCCATGCTGTGCCGGAGCCTCGTGGGGCTTTATGTGTTTTCGCTCAATAAACACTCACAACGCCCGGTCTGGGAATCGATACCGCAATCCATAAGGACGAGTGTTTGTGTGTTTCTCTGTGTGTGTGTGTGTATGTGTGTGTGTGTGTGTGTGTGCGGAGGTGATGAGAACGTTCTGACTTTTGCTACTTATCGTCGAACCGGACCTGCTGAACAATCCCGTCATGACCTCCACTGCTATTCTTTCTAATCCTAAAACTTGCACTGATTAACAGCATATTAAAACCCAGATTTTAGCCAATTTATTGGGGGTCATGCAGGTACAGAGGACACTGGCTGAGCATTAGAACAAATATGATTATCTTAATTCTTAATATTTAAGCTATTAATAAATGGAATAAGAGAGAAACATAAATATTTTCTACGCGCGCGCGCGCGCGAGCATACACATGCACATGTGAACAAACTCATGCGCGCGCGCCCAGGCCGAATATATCCATTTCTAGAATTATAAATATTTTTCGATTTTTCATGTGCGTCACTTCTACTTCTTTCTCGTTCTTACTCTCTCTCTCTCTCTCTCTCTCTCTCTCTCTCTCTCTCTCTCTCTCTCTCTCTCTCTC
>NC_068987.1:85258750-85262490 GCF_001194135.2 Octopus bimaculoides
CACACACACACACACGCACATACACACACACACACACACACACACACACACACACACACACATATATATATATATATATATATATATATACTCTTTTACTTGTTTCAATCATTTGACTGTGGCCGTGCTGGAGCACCGCCTTTAATCGAGCAAATCGACTCCACAGGACTTACTCTTCGTAAGCCTAGTACTTATTCTATCGGTTTTCTTTTGCCGAACCGCTAAGTTACGGAGACGTAAACACACCACCGACGGTTGTCAAGCGATGTTGGGGGGGACAACCACAAACACACAGACATACACACACACACACAAATACACCATACATACCTACACACATACACACACACACACGCAAACACACACACACATATACACACATACACACATATATGTATATAATATATACATACACACCAAATACATTATACAAAAATTACTATGCATCATTGTGATTGTAGCCATTTTTTCTGGTTGTGTGCCTATATGTGTATATCTGAAGTTATCATCATCGTCATCATCGTCATCGTCATCGTCATCGTCATCATCATCACCATCATCATCATCATCATCACCATCATCATCATCATTGCATGACATCTCTTGATGCTACGAACGAACTAGAATATGAAGTCTGTGAAACCAGAAGCAACAGGAAAATATTTGTCAAGAATTTTTTGTTTCATTTTAATAAAAACATAAGTTAAAAACTGAAATCTCCTTTACAATATTTTACATAAAAAGAAATACATTAAAAGGACATATGACCTCAAACAGAGACACAAACAACAGTAATGAAGATGTATAAAAACGTAAAAATGACAGCAAAAACGCTAGAGAGAGTATAAAGTCTGGAAACAAACAAGAATGAAAGGAATGGAGAAAGAAATACAAAAAAGAAAAAAATGCGTATGGGAGAATAAAGAAAGAAAAGGTGAAATAAACATAAAAAACAAAAAGTTTACAAAATGTCTGCTCTATAATGATAGCTGGGAGACAGAAAATGCACAAGATGGAAGTGGAGGATGAAAAGGATGAGGAGGAAGCTGGGGAAACATTACAAATAGAACATACGGGCATTCTGATTGCACATATGAGAGTACCTGAAGGAGGTTGAATGATGATGGTTTTGGTGGTGAGCGTAATGAAGTTCGACTAGAGAGGTACGGTGGGAACGCATTGTTAATTTCCCATGAGGGTTTAAAGTTCCGCCAAAAAAAAAAAGAAATAATGAATGAAATATAAAGATACAAAAAAAAATACATTGTAAAAATAAGCAAAGAAGCCCACATTCCCTAAAAAAAATGTGAACTATATAGTGATGTATGTTGGGTAAGATGTAAAGTTTGTTCGGTGGGTAAAGGGAGCGGGTTAGGTAAGGGGAATGGAGGGGCCTAGGTGGATATAGGCAGGTAAGGTGAGGAAATAAAACGGAATTGGCAAGTAGAAAAATGGGGAAATACAAAAACAAAACAAAAAAGAAAAAGAAGTTTGGAAGATGCTTTTTTGGGGCGTTGAAATATTTCCGGGGAATAATAATAATAATAATAACAGCAACAACAACAACAACAACAAGAATAGTGGTGGTGGTGGTGGTGGTGATGATGATAATGATGATGATGATGATGATGATTTCATTTGCCACAAGGGCATCAGATGGAGGATAACAACAGCAATAGTAGTATTGATAATAATGGTGATGATGATGATGATGATGATGCTCATGATAATAATAATAATAATAATAATAATAATGATAATAATTTTTTATTTGCCACGGGGACATCAGATGAGGAATAAGAACAACAGCAACGATAACAATAATAATAATGTTAATAATAATAATAATAATAATAATAATAATAATAATAATAATAATAATGATAATAATAATAATAATAATAATAAATACAAGTAAGTAGGAAAAAATAAAGCAACGAAAGAAGAGATGTAAGACAAAGAAAGATTGAGAGGGAGAAAAAAAAGAAGGGACAGAGGGATATGGGGAGGGGCGTATAAAGAGGAGAATGAATGAATGAATGAGAGGGAGACAAAAAGAGGCGGGTAAACTGGAAGCGGAACACGAAGACAGGTAAGGGGACCTTTCTAAGAACAAAACTGATGCCTGCGTTGGTGGTATTGACTTGTTTCTTTTTCTGAAATTAGGGCAGACGCAGTGATGGTGGTAGTAGTAGTAGTAGTAGTAGTAGTAGTAGTAGTAGTAGTGGTGGTGGTGGTGGTAGCAACAGCAGCAGCAGCATCAGTAGTAGTAGTAGTAGTAGCAGCAGCAGCAGTAGTAGTGGTAGTAGTACTACAGCCCGGACCGGGCTGCGTGTTGGGTTCTTGAGCAAGATACTTTATTTCACGTTGCTCCAGTTCACTCAGCTGTAGAAATGAGTTGCGACGTCACTGGTGCCTGTCTTTCCCTTGGATAACACTGGTGGCGTGGAGAAGGGAGGCGACTGCTGGTCTTCCATAAACAACCTTGCCCGGACTTGTGCCTGGGAGGGTAACTTTCTAGGTGCAATCCCATGGCCAGTCATGACCGAAGGGAGCCTCCGATATATACATACATGCATACATACATACATACATACATACATACATACATGTATGTGTGTGTGTATGTATATGTGTGTGTGAATGTATGCATGTATGTAAGTATGTGTACGCATGCACACAAATATTCATTGATACTATTTATAAACTGAAGAATGGTTTTCAATTGGATATACGTGTGTGCATGTGTGTGTTTGTAAATATACATACACACATATGTATGTGTGTGTATGTATGTGTGTGTGTGTGTGTGTGGGGATGTGTGTATATAAATACACGAGGAAAATGTAATGAATTACAAAAAAGCACAAAATGAATAAAGCTTCAATGACTTGTCAGATGAACGTTGTCATGGAAACGGAAAATACATTAACGTTTCGGACATTCGTCCTTTTCAGAAGAAAGAAAGGATTGCATACATACATGCATACATTTGTGTGTGTATGTGTGTGTACGTGTGTATGTGCGTGTGTGTACGTGTGCGTGCGTGTGTGTGGGTGCTGTGAGATGAAAGAGAGAAAAGAAGAAAGCGGGTGAAATGTTAGAAAGAAAGTGGGAATGGGGGTGGGTTTTATGTAGATGAGTTAAGGATGGGTTAAGGGGTAAGCAGAAGTCTAAGGGAGTGTTAATGCAGTGTATATATGTGTATAGAGGTGTGTAAGTATGGGTGTATACTTGAGTTGGTTAGTAGGGGTGAGTAGTGTTGGCAAGAGCGTGTAATTGTTTGGCGGGTGTTGTAAATATGAGGGTGTAAGGAGTTCAGAGCGGATACAAATTTGCGATTAAGGCTGTAGGTGATACAAATGGGAAAGGGAGAACAATGCGGAAGGGGCCACTGATATGCGTGTGGATGTGTAAGAAAAAGTACATAGGAGTGTAAAATATGTAACAAATGTTCCTAGGCGTGTAAAATTGTTTTAAAAGATGCAGACTGTAAAGAATGTAAAAAAAAAAAAAATTGCTAAAAATTGGCGCAGGAGTGGCTGTGTGGTATGTAGCTTGCTTACCAACCATATGGCTCCCAGTTCAGTCCCTGTGCGTGGCATCTTGGGCAAGTGTCTTTTGCTATAGACTCGGGCCGACCGAAGCCTTGTGAGTGGATTTGGTAGACGGAAACTGAAAGAAGCCCATCGTATATATATATATATATATATATATATATGTGTGTGTGTGTGTGTGTG
>NC_068987.1:85262544-85265990 GCF_001194135.2 Octopus bimaculoides
GTGTGTTTGTTTGTGTGTCTGTCTTTGTTCCCCCAACTTCGCTTGACAACTGATGCGGTTCGGCAAAAGCGCCCGATAGAATAAGTACTGAAAGCGGCGCTCCAGCATAGCTCCAGTCAAATGACTGAAACAAGTAAAAGAATGAAAGAACATTGGGAAAAGGTCTAAGGAGTTTTGTAGAGTGGCTAATGGACTGTAGGAAACTGGGGAAATCCACGAAGGGGATGAAATTACAGCAATGAAGACTCTGGTAAAATTTATGAATAAATAACTGTGATGAGCAGGTGATAAATCTGGTGCAAAAATAAAATGGCGGTGACAATCGAATTTTGCGTCTTGTGAGAGAAGAGTGGATAGTAGAGGGAGGAAATGTGTGAGAAAGATGTTGGCATTGTAAAAGAAACAGGAGTGGTCAAGCAGGAATGACAAATGGGAGGGAGAAGATAATTCAAAGCTGTCAACAGAGGTGGCCAGTTAAATGACACTTCGATTAGAAAACTGGAATATAATTATTGCAGAAGAATAACACAGTTACAAGAAATCAAGAATATATCTTTAATCTTTATATAGTGGAGCCATTGCTGTTCTCGTTTCTGTTATTATTGCAGTTTTTGTTCAAACCCAGATCAGCACCTATATGGCAGATCGATGATAAAGACTGCATCCTCGATATATCTTGCCCGTTTACATTTTAATTGGTCAGTGCCTACTTTGTTTAATATACCCTTCTCGTTTTAAGACAATAGAACGTAAGTTGAAGATTTGGCTACTATTTCTAGCAAATGGAATGACTATATAGTAGATTACTCGTAGGCTGGAATCTTGTATTAGGTTTTATTCTGTTGCTATTGTTTAGCAACATATCAGCTCTGATGTGGCGAAAAGACCTACCAATACATGCATTACGTCTGTAATCTCGTCTTTTTTTGTCCAAACATGGGGCATCTGGAACGGCATTATACAATATATCGTTTTATTTCTAAAATTTGAGGAAGATTTAACCACTCTTTCTAATTGGTCAGTCGACCACGTAGAGACTTCTTTGTTGGCTGATATATTCATAGTTAGATATCGTAGACACACGGAATCCGGCGACGGAAAATACTATGAGGTCATGTGCAATTTTAGACAAATGTTTTCACCGGTAATTTCAATCCTCACGACTTCATAACTGCCACAAGGTTTTCTGATTTATTTCCACAATATTCAATTGGCAATACCGTTTATCTTTCTTTCCTTTCTTCAACGAAGGCCACACACTTTTATAGAAGCCAAATGATATCGTGGTGTCATCTATGCTGTAATCAAAACCATGAAGAAATTCCAGCTTGGAATTGAAACCGATTATAATAATAATAATAATGACTATGGCACCAGGCCAGAATCTGCAGAAGGCGTCTCAGATCGAATGAATTTTTTAGACCCTTTGCCTTTCGAAAGTATTTTCATACGTTTTCCCAAAACGTCCTTGCTTATTTGCAGACTTTTAGTTAGTCCTTGTTCTGGGTAATATAAAGCTTTTCTTTCATAATTCACAAATTACTCGGTGGCTGTAAAAATGTATATCATATACGATGCATAGACCCTCGAGAAAATATGTACTGTATGTCATGTGCGAGACACAGGACGAACAAATGTTCAATATTTATTTTATGGACGGGGGTGGCTTGAAAATAAAGTTGAATGCACACACACATACACACACATCCACACATACACACACACATACATACCCGCATATATATGTGGGATTCTTAGTGTCTATGCGTGTATTTGTTTTTGAGTTTATCACCCCACTCCTTCACAACCGTTGTTGGTTTGTTTTCGTCCCTGTACTCTAGCGGCTTTAAAAAAAAAGGGGGACACCTAGAGAATATGCAGCAGATTTGAGAATAAGTATTGAAGTCGACTGGTTCAGCTTAAAATAAAAACGCTTCAAGGCGGTGCTCCACCTTGGTTGTAGTCCAACGACGGGAACAAGTGAAAGACACGTTATTAATTATTTATCGTGATGCTCAACCGTTTCTATTGCTTCAGTCGCATGGTTTGCATTATGACGTAAGATAACGAGGATAAGTTCAGCATACAACATCTTTTCATTCACATACTTAAACAAAGAGCAACATTCCTCCGGCTATAATTATGAGTGAATATTTTAAAACAAAGAATGAAATGTTACGTAAGATTCTAAGAATACCTCTAGCACACTTAAAACATTTAGATTAATAATAATAATAATAATAATAATAATAATAATAATAATAATAATAATAATAATGGTGATGATGATGATGATGATGATGATGATGATGATGATGATGGGGATGATGATGGGGATGATGATGGGGATGATGATGATGATGGTGATGATGATGATGATGGTAGTGGTGGTGATGATGATGATGATGGTGATGATGATGATGATGGTAGTGGTGGTGATGATGATGATGATGATGATGATGATGATGGTGGTGGTGGTGGTGGTGGTGATGATGATGATGATGATGATGATGATGATGATGATGGTGGTGGTGATGATGATGATGAGGAGGAGGAGGATGAGGATGATGATGATGATGATGATGATGATGATGATGGTGATGATGGTGATGATGATGATGATAGCAACAACAAACAGCAAGAACAATACTAGAATCCATATGTCGAGTGTGATATTTAATTTAGGAAAATTTTCACGACGCGCATGCTTACAAATAAAACATAATAAAAATAAACATATAAATGAATACACGAATAAAACGATACAAACACACACACACACACACACACACACACACACACACACACACACACACACACACACACACACATACGTACGTACGCACACTCACACACATGCATGCATATACACATGCACACGTATGCACTCAAACGCAAACGTGCGTACGAAATCACAAGGACGGATATGGCGGATGTCTTCTTCCTGACATATTTACTTGCAATCCAAGTTGCCAGAAATATTTTCGCTATTAAAGAGCTCGGTTACAATAGAGAATCCAGACTGGTCAAAGCGAAATTCGTTCCTCCAAATACTTTTCCCTTCATTCGCTTCCTTATTTTACCACGTTGCACTCGGTTCTCATAGACTTAACTATACCCCGACACTGCAAACACTCTTACTTCTACGCCGGTCTTAATTCCAGTAATAAAGTAACTTTCTCACCTTCCACGCCGAGATGTCAGCCAATCCAATATCTTCCAGTCTCATCTGTACACATTTTTCTTTTTGTTTTTTTACTTTGCTTTCCATCTTTATATTTTTCATTTCTTTTTTTTTTTTCATTACTTTTCTTGCAGTAGCCATTGTTAAGTATTTCTATCTATCCTATTTCTTTTGCACATATCCAAAGCTTGTTTCATGAGCATCTATTCTTTAATACATACATACATACTCATATACATACATACATATATGAATATATATA
>NC_068987.1:85266229-85267301 GCF_001194135.2 Octopus bimaculoides
TATATATATATATATATATATATATATATCCGTTTTTTACATTAGTTTCACACAAAATTCATTGCATTAATTTGTTAAACTCGAGTTATCCTCCACTGCCCACCAGGAAAGACACGACTGCAGTTCATTAGTTAGCAGAACTAATGATAGCGATAATAATGATGATGATGATGATTATAACAACAACAACAACAACAACACCAACAACACCAACAACAACAATAATAATTGATGAAGATTGCCGTACTAGACGAAGGTAAATATAGAATAAGAACGTGATACGATTTGTAAAAATTGTATCGGGTTCTTTTCATTGCGCATTTACCTTAATAATAACAAGAATAATGATGATGATAATGATGATGGTGATGATGAGGATGTTGATTGTCTGAAAACAAAATATGGCTGATACCTATGCTGTTTGTTCTCTGTCGCCCTTTAAATGTCGTTAACTTTACATTTATATAGAATTCGTTCATAGCATTCGTTCACTCTTCTCTGGATACTAGAGGCAACGGTATTTCCCAGTTCGTGAGCCAATTATTCTTCCTTCATTTCTTAGTCTTTTATTCTGATTTTCTCACCATATTCCTCCTCTCTTCTTTCTGCACGATCCCCTCATACTTACTCCGTCGCAGTTTTCGTTCGACACAGAATCTAATTCACATCCAACGTATATCTTGGTTGGCTAATAGGTGCAGCTAAGCAAACGACGGTAATGAACATTACATAATTTCAAGTAAAAAGCAGCCCTCTTCTATGAATGGTGGAAAATAATATCCACACTTACACACATAACCATACACATATAAAAATACAAATCATAATCGGTATCATTCAGTATAAAATAATGTATCCCTAAACATATATATAAAACATCCGATGATATATTTTACCCTCTGGAGATATTATGCTTAGGGCACATATGAATTTAATGATTAATTAAACACTGAGTGTAAATTGAAACAGCTGTAAGGGAGGATGATTGATTTGTTGTTAATAATAAAAGATTATTAACTTCCTAATCGCCATTTTCTTTTCCTCTTATATATATATATATATATATATATAT
>NC_068987.1:85267802-85275370 GCF_001194135.2 Octopus bimaculoides
AATTACTATTTGTAAATCTTACAACGAGAGATTTTCAGCAACAGTACTTTGGAGTAAAGATTGTTTGCCCATATAGCAAGACAGTCTTGGTTTAGGACGAATGTTGCTGTACTTTAGCCCCAGGAGACATCGTTTCCAGCTGTCTATACGACACGATCTGTGTCCTTATATTTTCGAACAAGAGAATCTAGCAACCGGAAATCAAGATACACAGATATTGTTTTGAGCTGAGTGGGGTATTAGATTCCCTTGTTCGAAAATATAAGGGCACAGATTGTGTCATGTAGTCAGCTGGAGACGATGTCACCTGGGGCTAAATTACATTCGTCCTAAACCAGGACTGCCACGTTATACTGGCAAATTACTTTTACTACATACAACCACTAAGTTATTGGGATGTAAATAAACCAACGCTGGTTGTCAAGCGGTGACAGGAGACAATACAAACAGCAAAACCCACGCATACACACAAATAAGCACACACACACGCACACAAACAGAATACCCATACAAAGACATATATACATATATATATACACATACACAATCATAGCGTTTAGCAGACATGCCTTCTACAGAATGCATAAACAAGTTTGAAGCACCAAAAGATATCTGCACAGATAAAAATGGAGATAATAAGGAGTGTCTATTTACTTTTGAAATGTTTGTGTATATACAAATTGAAGCAAAGGCTGCCTGAAAACCGATCCTCGATTGAACCTCTTTTACTCACTCCGCTAATACCTTCGCTAATAGATATCTCTCATCAGGAAACACGAAGACCACTGACTTTATTTTGCCGAGGCGTGGGTGTAGAATCTAATTTATTAGATGCATTATATCTCATAATCTATTACATTTATAATGTATATAAATCGTCCCACAGGTATTCAGCAATGATCAAACATTTTGTGCACAAAGATGTTTATGATGCTCAGGTATGTGTGTAGATTCAATTATGTATTTATTTACGAAGACATCATAGAATTTATTGATCCGATTATAGCCATACAGCACAATTATTAATCGATCTCAATCAATATTTTATACATGCTTGGATATATGAAAGTACTGATATCGTAATTGCTATTATAAATACACTGTGGTATTTGAGATTTGTCTTTAATGATCCGGTTTCGAAATCTGTCGGAACTTTTTTTTCATTTTTCAGCCACCAACACCTATTCAAATTTATAGATCAGATTATCTCCTTCAAAATGTAATCTTAAAATCCTGAAATAAATTTTAAACTATTTTATATGACCTACTTCTACGTAGATACCAAAACGAACGTTTAACATGAGGCAACGTTAAGTGCCGCTACATGATCGTTCCACCGGCTAAAATTAACGACCAAATCTTCTATGAATCACACCCCATCGAGTTAAAAACGGATCCATTAGATATCGTGGGCCAATATACACAATGTTTAAATAAAAATGAAAGTGCGTGGTTTAGCAGTTAAGATATTCAACTCACGATTGTAAGTTGGTGAGTTCGATTCCCGGCGGGCGTTGTTTCTTAGGGCAAACTCAGCTGGCAAAGACGAGTCACAGAGAGCCAGCCTTGTGACATCCTGCAATACACTGAATCTCCCTGAGAACTACGTTAAAAGTATGCTTGTTTGTGGAGCCCTCGGCCACTTGCACGTTAATTTTCGAGCAGGCTGTTCCGTTGATTGGATCAACTGGAACCCACGTCGTCATAATTGACGGAAGGTTAGTTTATTTAAATAAAAGACAGCATGATTACGGATGGAAATTTGTTTTGTTCATGGCTTAGACGGGGACCGATTTGAGGCTTATCACCAACACAAAATCATATTTCAATGATTCTCAATGGATGTGACACAACGCACTCATACACCGAAAGGGTATCTCGCTGCGACGAGGACTTTTAAAACTACGATCTAAATGCAAACTGTGCTTTTTGAAAGACAAGTTGGATTAATAAAACGAGACGACAGTGAGCTGACAGAAACGTTATCTGCTGTTACGTTCTAGGTTCAAATTCTGCCGCGGTCGGCTTTGCCTTTCATCCTTCCGGGGTCGATTAAATACCGTAAATCCTCGAGTATATTCCACTCTTGAGTATAATACGCAGGGGATTTTTAGGGGAGTGTACCTCTGAAAAACCTAAACTATGTGTATAATACGCACCCCTTCTCTAACTTGAGTCAAGGAGGTCTATATAACGTCCTTGGTTTGTAAACATATATACGGTAACGTCCTTTATTATTATTATTGTATATATAACATAATGCAAACTTGTAGCTTTTTTGTGCACTTTGCAGAAAATAAAGAAAGAACATTAATAACGTCAGTGAAAAATAAATATAGCTTAAGGTATTTTCGCGCCTGACATCACAAAATGCATCTGAATAAACATTGCCGGACAGCAAATAGAGACTCGGACATTGCTTAGGAAATATTTTTCATTTTGAACCTCGTTATAGTACGCACTAGGGATTTTGACCTTTAAACTTTGGGGAAAAAATGCGGATTATATTCGAGGATTTACGGTAAGTACCAGTTACGCACTGGGGTCGATCTAATCGATTTAATCCCCGTGTTTGTCCTATGTATGTTTAGCCCCTCCTCCAGTGGGCAATAAAGAAATAAATAATATATGATATATTTCTGTAGTTTTACTAAATATTTAACTTTATATCAGATGTTTTCCTTAACATTTTATACGAAGCGCACAAGAAACTTTTTATCAGATTGTCTGTACGCCAGAAACTCTAAAAGAGTTAGAAACACTGAAGAACCAGTAGATATAACTAAGATATATAAGAGTTACTCATAAATAATGTTAAGTATTGCAAGTGGAATACTCTTGATTTCTGATTTGGAACGAGACCAGAGAAATGGAAACAAGACGCCATAAAGTTAATTCACTGAAGCATATTTTACAACTTGTAAACTTAAAAGATGACTAGAAAAGTGACACAGGGTCACCTGCATGATAAACAATTGATAATAAAGTGGCCGATGGCAAACTTGTAGTAAGTTAATAAATTCTTATTAAGTTAACACAGTGCTGAAAACTAATTATCTAAATGATTAAATCTGGTGTGAAACGACAGAGAAGAGATGATTGGAATTTTAATCAAAATTAATTTAAAATGGAATATAATGTTAGTGATTCAGAGTTTTAACAGTATAGTGACAATTCCGAACATGTTTTAGCGTTAACTAACCTCATTAGCGAAAAATAATATAACATGACTGTTCAGCAGTACAAACTGCTCGGATGTTTTGAACTTCATAAATAATATCACGTTCTGCCGGCAGACATGTTGAAAATTCACTATTCTGATGAGGTTTGATATGATATTTGGAGAACTATACTTAGATGGCTTCTTCGTGAAAGAACAATGAATAGCATAATAATTTGGAATGGCCACAAATATTACGGAACTGTCCCTGCTAGAAGAAAATGTAATAGCAAAGATGTATGCCGACATGTTTAGGGCGGTAAATCAAGAAATATTATGGAATCAAAATTACAGTCACAGTGATCCGAATAGTCATTTCTAAATGCTTAACTCTAATGTAAGAAAAGAGAAAGAGGGGAGACAACCTCAACATTTAAAATAACAAGAAATGATTTAGATTAACTACAATGAGATTTAAAACAAGAACATAAGAGTGACTTAACTAAAAACTGTAAGGCATTTTGTCCGGTACTCTCATATTTTTGCCACTGCGCGATATCAGAAAAAGCAAAAACGAAACAAATAAATATGTACAATAAACAAATGATATTAACAACAAGAATAAGAATACCAAAACAATCAACAATGGCTGCCACCGCAAACCCATCGCAGCTGCTTCAGCGGAAACACGATAGAAACAATAACAACAACGAACAAAACACCAACAATGGCCGTCACAAGAAGAAAATGGCGACGGTTGCGACGTTTGTAAATGCAAGAAATGTTTCCTTCTTTCTTTCATTATGTATCTTGCAAATGTATTTGATCATTGCCGTTGCTGTTGTTGTTGTTGTTGCTGTTGGTGAGGTCGGAGCATTTTTCATTCCTCAGATATTGTCGTTTCATCAAACTCTCTCTCTCTCTCTCTCTCTCTCCTCCCACATCACGTTTCTGCTGCCATTCTGTTTCCGTTCGTCTTGTCATCGCATTTTGTCACGCTAGTCCTTATTGTTGATAAGACAACTCTTCCTTTCCACTTAATTCTAGCTCCTCACAACCAAACACAAGATATTCTTATTGTCTAATTCTTTTTATTCTCTAATAAGATTAGATTAAATTCCTACAGGAACCTTAGGTTAATAATATCTATATCCTTCTTTCTTTCTCTTTTTTCGCTTTCATTTTTTTAGAAGTAGTTTTTTGTTTTTTCTCCATCGCTTCCATTCATCCTTCTCTTCCTCCTTTTCGTTTCCTTCTCTGTCTTTTTCCTCTTGTTCGCTGGAACAGAATATGTTGTTGCTCTTTTGTGGCTCACACCTACACAAACATGGAGTAAAGACAAACTATACTAATAGATAAAGTGGTGCGATACGAACTTACTCCTGTCTCTCTTTTTCTTTCTTCCATTGCATCGGTCATTATCTCTCTCTCCCTTTCTGTCTGTCTGTCTGTCTCTCTCTTTCTGTATCTATCTATCTATCTATCTATCAACATTTTCAACCATCTTATTTGTTCACTGCCTCATTTCTGTTCCCCTAAACATGCATGCAGACAATCCTCCCCCACATATATATATGGATACACATATGCATACATGCATACACATGCATACATTCATGCACATGTATGTATATACATATGTGAATACATAGACACACGTACACATACAAACATATATACATTCATACGTACATTCATACGTATATACACACATATATACATACATATTACATGCATACATACATTCTTACACACACGCAAACACACACACATCGATACATATATTCATGCAGAAATGCATTTATACATTTATACATTTATACATCCAGAGATTCATGTATACCTACATACATACATACATATCTACCTACCTACTTACATACATACATACATACATACATACATACATAAAACATATATACATACACATACATACATATATACATACATACATACACACATATGTACATACATACATACATACGTACGTACGTACACACATACATACATACATACATTCATGCATACGCACATTTAATCTTCTAGTTTGATCTCTTTATAAATGGTTTTTCATATTTCCTTATTAATCCTTTATATCTTGTTGCAACAATGGCGTTCCTAAGTAAATTAACGTTTCAAGACCTCGATGCAAGTTTCTAAATGAAATGTTAATAGTGGTACATTTTAGCTGCGTTTTGTTGTTAGCAGCAAGGTTAATGGACTTAGGAACACCATTGTTCCGAAGTCCTAAACATAAAGAACCAATAAGGAAATATCAAAACTCTCTTTCTACACGCATTTTGTAAAGATAATGAATACATTATTGAACTTTTCTCTACTACTTAGTCCAGAGCCTACGTAAATATACAGACTTCCTGCAATTTTCTTTGTCTTTTATACTTAGCATTAAGCTCTTTATCTGTGATATATATTACACCTGACAACAAATGATTTTCTTTTCTTCTATCATTATATTCATTATAACTTGACAAAGAATAACGTGTCCGAAACGTCGAAAGTTACTCTTTTGCTTCACTGTTTAATATGTTGAATCTGCTATTATTTTTGCTGTTGCTGTTGCTGTTTCCCCACAGCTTTTCATTGTTTTCAAACCAAGGTAGACGAAAGACTTGATTTCCCGGATGTTGGACATCTCATACAAAATTGTATAACGAAACATCATTTCATACAGCATCAATTTAACGCTGAAGACTGAAGTATTCTTCTTTCCTTTTTCCTTGTTTTTGTAACAGGGGCTAATTTGAAGCGAATACGAACCCGAAAGAGGGACACAGTGCGAAGAAAAATAACGAATCATTGACTTTTTTTTATTAATTTCGGTATCTGTTGTGATGTTGTTGTTAGTGGTAATAACGATGTGTTATTTAACAATATGTTTGGTCTTTGAAAGAATGGACCAATGGGAAAAGTTCTTTCAGCGGTACCCTTGATTTCTGATAGACTGATTGATTATTAATAGTATAGGGTCTATTGTTTCACATCTCTTTTAGCAATGTAATAGGTCTACATTTTAAGGGTACAAAAGGGCAGAGAGCTGGTTGAAGCAGGACAAAATGCTCAGCCGCATTTCTTCTAGCTTTACGTTAGGAGTCCAAATGCCACCGAGGTCAACTTTGTCTTAAAATCTTTCGAGGGCCATAAGATAAGTACCAGGTTAGGACTAAGAGCGATATAATCGACTTACCCATTCCCCTCCTAATTACTAACTTTATGCAAAAAGTAACTATTTAAAACGAAACAACGGAAGGATTATATGAGTGGGGTCTGAGATGAGCAGTATCTTACGCATCAAATTTGAATGCAATTGTGTAACTTTCAGGAAGGAAAATTACCTGTCAAGGGCTACTAACCTTACTAACATTGGTATGTTAGTACGGAGGGGAGACAGTTGTGAAATGCTACGTTCACATTTTCCCCTAAATGCATTAGTGACGCAACCAAAAATTAAAACCGGTTGTTGACATCGTGAGATGGATGCGTTTGCGAGCATTAGACTAAGAGCACTCCCCGAACCACAGGAGGCAAGCAAAAGTATTAATTACCGTACCATGTGGATGCCGTCTGATATTATGATTATTCTGGCTCGATTATACACACGAACTGTTTCACTTTCATGGCAAGCAGCGTTTTGAAATGTAGAAATCAGTAATTCTCAACCGGGGTTCATAATGACCCTTGGGGTATCATATAAAATTTTTTGGATTTAAAATTTATGTGCAATAATTTAGCAATATTTCTGCAATACACAAAATATTTTTCACAAATTTTTATACATTTCTTGTACAAATTTTGAAATGTAAAAAAGCGTCGAGCTGGTAGAAAAGTAAGCATGCCGGTCGAAGTGCTTGGCGGTGTTTCCTCCGTATTTACATTCTGTGTTCAAATTCCGCCGAGATCTACTTTGCCTTTCATCTATTCAGGGTCGATAAATTAAGTACCAGTTGCGTACTGGGGTCGATCTAATCGACTGGTCCCCTCCCCCAAATTTTCAGGCTTTGTGCCTGGAGTAGAAAAGAATTTTCGGAATGTAATGATTCGGGAGCCCAAATAAGACTTTGTTGTTAAAATTATATACAATGAATAGGGTATATTTCTACAATACATAAAATATTTTTTAAATACTTTCATTCAATTAAATAAATACACTAGGTTTTTGAAACACCGAATTGCTATGATGGTTACCCCCCCCCCCTGAGTAACAGAGGAATCAGAGGGGTCCGTAGGTAAAAAAAATGATTGAGAACCACCCGTAAAGTTCTCGCAACAACAATTTTAACGCTGACATTTTATAATCTTTTATCTTTCACTTGCTTCTGTCAGTGGACTGCTGCCATGTTGGGATGACACCTTGAACGGTTTTAACAGAACAAATCGACCCAACGCTTGA
>NC_068987.1:85275380-85276696 GCF_001194135.2 Octopus bimaculoides
ATATATATATATATACATATATATATATATATAGATGTATACATACATATATATATATATACATGTATACATACAAACATATATACACACACACACACACATACATATATATATACATACATATATATACATACATACATACATACGTATGTATGTATGTATGTATGTATATGTGCGTCTCTCTTTGTGTTTGTGTTTGGCAACCAGTGTCGGTTTGCTTACGTCTCCGTAACTTAGCGGTTTAGGAAACAGGCCCGACAGAATAAGTTGCAGACTTGAAATTTAAAAATAAAAAACCTAAAGCACTGAGACTGAATGAGATTAATATCAATTCGCTCGAGGACAAAACCCTCTAAGGTAGTGCTCCAGCGTGACCGCACTCCAATGACTGAAAGAAATAACAAAAGATAAAAGATAAAATGTCATATATATTCTTCATTATCAGGATAAGAATTGGCAGAAGACCGAATCGATTCCCTGGAAAATATTTATTAGACGTGTCTTAAATGCGCGTTTGGCAGCAGAGTCAAAAGATTAAAGTGTTCAGAAGGTTATCTGAAGCAGATGGTTAAAATTCATATGTAAATTGCGCTATCTTAGTTAACGCGCTAACGCTCTTATAGTCAAAGATAATGACAGGTTACGAGGCTGTGTAACCTCATTTCTATTTGCATAAATAACCTTGTCACTAAAGGATCCTTTAACACATTGAAGAAATCTAGCATTAACTAATTCCTCAGTATTATGATGAAGAATTTCTTATTCTCATTCTTTTGTTTGATTTACTTGCAAATTCATTTATTTATCAATTTATTTATTACTGAGATTTCAAAAGACAAAAACGAAAAAAAAAAAAAGAATAGCATTAATAAATAAAATAAGATTCAGTGATGAAAATAATCTGGAATAAAATTATTTAAGCGCAGCCAATTTCAAAATTTGAGAGGCCAGTATGCGAATATATTAAACAGACATATCTGTTTCATTGTTGTTTTGTGGGTTTTTTTCTTTCTTTTGTCTGTTTTGTTTTCCTTACTTTTCTTGTAATAAATATTGGCTGTTTCATTGTAAATTCTCACTGAAGCATTTAATGTGACGAATTGGCAGAATTCTTCAGTTTTCTGTCTCAGAATTCTAAGGAACGTCAGAAAATTTGATAGTTTAATTCGTGTAAACAAGGAACACATTTAGATGTGAGAATTTCCTATATGTAAATGGTATTTCTCTAGAACGCAAACATATGCGTCGCACTCGGACATATGGCAGCTATCCATAATATATATATATATATATATATATATATATATATATATATA
>NC_068987.1:85277023-85277501 GCF_001194135.2 Octopus bimaculoides
ATATATATATATATATATATATATATATATATATACGACGGGTTTCTTTCAGTTTCCGTCTACCAAATCTACTCACAAGGATTTGGTCGGCTCGAGACTATAGTAGAAGATACTTGCCCAAGGTGCCACGCAGTGGGACTGAACCCAGAGCCATGTGGTTGAGAAGCAAGCTACTTACCACACAGCCACAGTGTGTGTGTATGTGTGTGTGTGCGTCTGTGTGTGTATGTTGGTCTGTCTGTGTTTGTCCCACCATCGCTTGACAACCATTGTTGATGTGTTTATGTCCCCGTAACCTGGCGGTTCGGCGAAAGAGAGCGATAGAATAAGTCCTAGGCTTACAAAGAATAAGTCCTGGGATCGATTCGTTCGACTAAAGGCGGTGTTCAAGCACGGTCGCAGTCAAATGACTGAAACAAGTAAAAGAGTAAAAGAATCAAAGAATATATATACATATATATATATATATATATATATA
>NC_068987.1:85284458-85288587 GCF_001194135.2 Octopus bimaculoides
ACGGTAGTAGCATTTTGATAATGTTTTTGTTTTTTTTTCAGTTCTATCACAGGACCTGAAGTTTTTAACGGAAGCAGGGAGTTGACTATATCAGCTACAGTAATTGTCTGGTACTTCTTTTATCGACCCCCGAAAAAGTATAAAAGACAAAGTCGACCTCGGTGGCATTTGAACTCAGACCGTAAAATCAGACGAAATGCCACTAAGCATTTACTCAGAAGTGTTAATGATACTATCAGCTCACCGCCCTCTTTAGAAATTAACAATAAAAAATGGCGCAAACGTTATGTAATTTCAGCCAGTTGTAAGCCACCATTACCTACATACCAGAACATGCATTTATCTGATGGTAGAGGGATGTGTGTGTCTGCTTCTCTGACAAATCAATAGAGTGAGATTTGGGAAATATTTGAATATTTAGTTGTTACTTCTAGGCTCTCCACTTCTATTTTTTATTGGTGACCATGATCACGCTGTTGCTAGTTAAATCTGATAGAACATGTCTTATGTCTAACTGGTTGTTAGTTGAACGAATAGGTGCATCTTAATTAGTCATTGTTCTAGATCAGAGTCCCCCAAGATGGGGTAGAATTATTCACGAAGAGTCAAATTTTCTCTTTCTGAATTGGTATCTTTTACTTATTTCAGTTATTGGACTGCGGCCATACTGGAGGCACTGCCTTGAAGGGCTTAGCCAAACAAATCGACACCAGATCGAATTTTCTTTAAGGTCTGATACTTCATCTATTGGTTATCTGTTGCTGAACCGCCAGGTTACGGGAACGTAAACAAACCAACATCAGTTGCCAAGCGATGGGGAGGGCGAAACAAAGGCGTGCGTTGTGTGTGTGTGTGTGCGTAAACGATGGGCTTCAACACAGTTTCTGTTAACCAAATTCACTTACAAGATATTGATCGGCGCGTGGATATAGAAAAAGGCACTTGGGCCAGGTGCCGCACAATAATATTGAAATCGAAACCACGCGTTTACAAACCAAGCTTCTTAACCATACAGACATTTCTTTTCCTTTATTTCTTTTCTTTTTTTCTTTTTTTCCTGTTTTCCTCGTAATTTTTCTTTTTCATCTGAAGCTCAGAAAAAAATTGAAGTAGGCGTGTTTTGTGAGAAAAAAAAGAGAAAAGAGAATGGTTTTCTCTTTTTTTTTTCTACCACATCAGACTTAACGATCTGTATTGGAGACTTGTTAATTAGTGAGTTACTAATGGAGTAGTCTAATTTAGAAGACTATGTTTAGTTCTGCTATCTGTTCATCATTAGTTCATAAATAAATGAAATACCATTGTTATGTCCCATTTTTATTGTTATTTGAACTTTAATTAATGAGGTTTAAAAGCAGTATTTTAAATTTTCTCTTTGTCGGTTGTTTTATTATGATAACAGAAGCGTAAGCACGAATTACTGAGCGAACCAAAGACGAGATAAACTTACAAATATCCATCCCTTTATCCAGGCGCCGGATAAGAAGCTTGATTCCAAACCACATAGTTCTGGGTTCGGTGTCACACAGTGATACCGTGGGCAAGTGTCTTCTACTGTAGTCACAGACCGACCAAGGTCTCGTGATTAGATTTGGCGGACGGAAACTGAAAGAAGCAACTCGTATATGTGTGTGTGTCTTTGACACGCTTGACAACCGGTGTTCATGTGTTTACGTTCCTGTAATTTAGAAAGACCGATGGTGTAAGTACCAGGCTTAAAGAAAATTTTAAAACTGGGGTTGATTCATTCGACTAAAAAGTCTCCAGTATGGACCCTTGTGACTGAAACATATAAAAGATAAAGATCCATCCATCCACCCACCCATCCACCCGCCCATCTAACCGACCATCCACCTACCAATCCACCCATTCATCAATCAGTCCATTCATCCATCCATCTATCTTACCAGCCAGCCAGCCAGCCAGCCAGCCATCAGGCCATCCATTCAACCATCCATCTTCTCCGCCCATTATTTCTTGGTGGGTGGTGGAGGTGCAGTCCGCAGGCACTTCCTCCCTAGGGTCCTATCACACACAACCGTCATTATAATTTTCTGCTGGATTCCTAAACTTGACCAACTGAGACTATGGGTCCTATTCAAATCATCTCGTTCTTGCTCTCCCTTTGGTTCACCTGCCATTTGGCTCGGCTTGAAGATTTTGCTCTTACGATTCGTTCCTGCGACGTTCTAATCACACATGTCCATAATACTAGAGTTGTGACGTCACAATGCAGAGATTTACCAGCTCGACCAGGAGAGACTCTTTGAACACTGAGCTACGTACCGTTACTCCTGAGATTCTTCAGAGGAACCTCATTTTGGCCACTTGCATTTGCGGACTTACTCTTGCGATCGTTACTCAACATTCATGTCCAAAACGGATTTAAGTCACGATTGCATAGTTGAAAACTTGTGTCACTGAAGGATACTTAATAGCATAGAATTATTACCTTTTGGAAAAATTTTAAGATTCCAGAGAGTAATTTTGATACTGCTTTTAGGCTTAAAAAAATTCTTCATCCTTATCCGTATCATAGGTGCGGGCATATCTGTATGGTCAAGAAACTAACAGCTTTAGGTCCAGTTCCAATGCGCGGCACCTTGGGCTAGGATCTACTACTATAGCTCTCCAAGCTACCGAGTGCGTTGTGAGTGGATTTGCTAGAAGAAAACTGCGTAGAAGTCCTTTGTGCATGATTCTTCTTTGAATTTAATTTCTTGAGAGAGTTCAAGATGGTCGCTAACAAAACAAGATTTTTAGAGTTGAGAGTGTTTCCGGTGCTTGTTAATATGTGGTGAAGTTTGTGCATTGGTTAGACTGTCGGTACATACACCCAAGTGTGCGCATCTATTCAAATAAGAACCTCCGATGGAGAATTTTTTAAATATCTTGTAAAAATCTTCACTGTTTCACTAATAGTTTGGATTTGGAAAATCCGTATTAGATTGTATGTATGTTTGTATGTCTCTTCTCTTTTTAAATTATTATAAATCTTCCACTGAGGAGGAAGCTGGTTTCCAACAGAGATACAAGACTGCAATTTGGTGTGTAGTTATGTATGTATGTATTAGGGAGTTGGGATTAATCGATCACATCTATTCTAATGCTTGATTAATAGTTAATCAATCCCCGAAAGGATGAAAGTTAAAATTCACCTCGGCGGGATTTGAAATCGGAATGTGAAGAGCTAGGAGAAAGGCTCCGAGGCATTTTCGCTTGACGTGGTACCGATTTTGCCAGTTCACCGCCTGAATCGTGGTTATAATACGCCTTCTAAAATAGGCATAAGGACTGGGATTTTAAGGTTGAGTGTTAGCTGATAATATCAAGCCTAAATGCTTATCTGGAATTTATTTTATCAACCGTTTTAGCCATAACCAAATAGTTTTCCAGCTGAAACGTCACAGGGATACCATTCAATGTTTCGTTTTTATATGACGGTATGAGGAAGATTTGGTTGCTATTTTTAACAGATCGAGAGACCAAGAAAGCTGTCTTATTGGCCTGAATTTTTCAACGCGCAGACGATTCTGCCAGCTTGCCGCCTTGATCGCGGGCATAAATAATAATATTGTACGGTTACGTGTAACGATAGCCGCCAGTGAAGTAGCAGCCGTTACTGTGGCCTTGACCATGGTTATTATATTTAAGGTGACAGTGACCGGGGTCAGAGTTGGTGTAGATGTTGGGAGGGGAGATCAGAGATCAGTAGATCAGGAACAAGAGAATCTGGGGGGGGGGAAATTAATAAATACGAAAAATAAATGAATAAAATATAACGGGTCATGGCTGCAACATTGTCGAAATTGTATGAAAGATATTCACTAAAAACAAAACTAAAACATAACGAAATAAAATAAAGGAAACATAGAAACGAAAGACTTCTCTCCCAACTCCTTCACCGTCTTTCACACTAAATTTCTATCTTTCTTTCCCTCGATTTTCCCCTCTTTATCGCTCTCTCATTATCGCGACACAACAGTGACAGACAGACAGACAGATGTCTGTCATAGCATTGTTGAATTAATTGCAGTGTATGGCCAGGAGAGAAACACTCTATTTCTCTCCTTCCCTGCTTCCCTCCCTCCATTTCTCTCTCTCTCTCTCTCTCTCTCTCTCTCTCTCT
>NC_068987.1:85289232-85291839 GCF_001194135.2 Octopus bimaculoides
GTTGGTGAGGCAAATGTAAAAGTAAAACGAATTTCTTCCATATTTGGTGCCTTTAAAAGGCTGCAGCAGAGAGAGAGAGAGAGAGAGAGAGAGGGGAGAGAGAGACAGACAGAGACAGAGACAGAGAGAGAGAGACAGAGACAGAGAGAGAGACAGAGACAGAGAGATGGGGGAGAAGAGAGAGAGAGAGAGAGAGAGAGATGGGGGAGAAGAGAGAGAGAGAGAGAGTCTTGCAACGGGAGCGGGTTTGAATGCATTGGGAGTTTTTAGTCAGATTGTGTTAATGGGTCGGGGTTCAAATACAAAATTCTCCTACTAGAACAGTTGTGTACCTCAGCAGGTTTATATCTGAAGATCACATTCCTCACCCCCAGTCGAAAGCAGGATTGAAAATAATGGCCTAAAATTGCTCCACTCACTGCGGTTTTGGGAGAGAAACTGCACCTGTCTGAACATTCACACAACAGCAGAAAAATAGTTATGCAAAGCCGAGTGGTTTGGAGTTCGATGCCACCTTGCGTAAATGTCTTCGGCTATAGCACTGGGACATCCAATTCTTTATGATTGAGTTTGTATGTATGTATGTATGTGTATATATAAACATATGTACGTACATACATGTATGTGTGTATCCATTTTTATGGGGTTGTTGGTTCCCCACCGCTTGACAACCGGTCTACGTTTGATTTTGTCCCCGTAACAGTGGTTTGGTGAAAAGAGACCGACAGGACAAGTGTCAGACTTGAAAAAGAATAAGTACGGGGGTGGATTTGTTCGTTCAAACCCTTCGAGGCAGTGTTGTGGCATGGCTGCATTCCAATGACTGAAACAAGTTAATGAAAATAGAAAATATACAACTCAGGCTGGATATACGGAATAATTGGACATTGCTTGAGGTCGACACCTCGACCTGTCAACCTCAGCTTCTAAACAACTCTCGTAAACACTGAACTGAGGCACTAGAGCAGCAATGAACAATCTGCAGCCCGAGGAACTTTCTGACTAGCACGACTAACCAAAAAAAAAAAAAAAAATCGACTTAGCTTGAAGGTATTTTCGAGGTGCAGCCTGCCTGATGATAAGTTACATTTAATGCGACGCTTGTCGAAACAGCCTTCCCATGCCTACACTCGAGCGTAGTTATTGGTGCAACTCGTAAGACCAGGTCACTCAGATAAGGAGGTTAGCGAGGGCTATGTCAGCATATAGAAGGGTACAACGAGTGCGGACAACACGCATGATGTATCGGTTTTCTTGCGAGGAAATATTTCTTTTAAAGAACTGTAAACATCGAAGAACGACCCTGATAACTCCCAGGTCAACATGGCTGCAGGCGACTACCAAACCCCAACCATTGCAACCAGTGTATGAAGATGACTGTATCTTCTTTTTTTCATTCAGTTTCCTTCTTCCTGACTTCCTGTTTCCTTTCTTTCTTCTTCCTTTCTGTCTTTCTTTCTTACACTCTTTCCTGCTATCTATCTATCTATTTATCTATCTGTCTGTATGTCTGTCTACCTGTCTCTCTGTTTGTCGATATCTATAACTATCGATATATATATGTCTTTTTCCTCCTTTCTGTCTTCCTTCTTTCACTCCTTTTTCCTTGCTTCCTTCCTTCTTCCTTTCTTTTTTCTTTCTTTCTTTCTTTCTTTCTTCCCATTCTTTCTACTATTTCTTTCTTCCTTCATTTAATTCCTTCCTCCCTTACGTCTCTCTTTCTTTCCTGTCTTCGCTCTTTCCCTCGCTCCTTCTCTCCCTCCTTCCTATCTTCCTTTCATTTTTCATTACGTCTCATAACAATTCATCGATTCATTATACGAAAAACTTCAAAATCTGTTAAACTTTTTTTTTTATCGACATTCTCCTGTTCATATTCTTGTAATTCTAATATTTTCAGCGATTCTTCTTCTTCTTCTTCTTCTTCTTCTTCTTCTTCTTCTTCTTCTTCTTCTTCTTCTTCTTCTTCTTCTTCTTCTTCTTCTTCTTCTTCTTCTTCTTCTTCTTCTTGTGCTTATCAAATGTTCAACATTACGTTATCTTAATTTCTTTTTCTTCCAACTTTCTCGTCCGTAAAACTTCTTCGTAAAATTCTTCATGTATTCACACTTTTGGTTATTGGCCCCTACATATTGTGACCCAGCCGAACTAGTCTTTCTTCCAAACCATCCCCCCACTTTCTCTCTCTTATTACTTTGTGGAACACATATTCATATATGGAAATACATGTACATTTACATACACATACATGCACATAGACATATATATGCCTTCGCACACGCATACATATAGTTGTATATATATATATTTTGTGTATGTCTATATATGTTCATACGTATGTACGTAAGTGTGTAGGTATACGCATATATGTATATATATATTGGTGATGCAAGTGTATGCATATGATTATTTTATTTAATCGTCTGTAATCCTCCTATTAATTCAGTCATATATATATACATATGCATATATGTGTGTGTGTGTATACATACATATATATACACACACACACACACACACACACACACACACACAGACACACACACACACACACACACACACACACACACACATATATATATATATATATATATATATCAGAGGATA
>NC_068987.1:85291933-85292654 GCF_001194135.2 Octopus bimaculoides
TATATATATATATAATTATATGTATGTATGTAATGTATAAAGAGTGTTTTTGGGGTCTTTTTTCAAATTCTATTTTATTTCTATTTGTTTAGTTACTTTTTTTGCTATACGCCATTTTTCTTTAAAGTTTTGCCGGCGGTAATGTCATGGAATTGAATTAATTTCATTGATAAGCACGTCGCTTCCGAAGAGTTCTTTCGCAGCTACGTGGCCTGGTTGGAGTATGGGTTGCTTGTTGTTTGCACAAGTAGTTGGTGTGCCTTCTGATTGGCTGGAGTGTTTGCACAAGTAGTTTGTGTGTGTTCTGATTGGCTGGATTATTTGCATAATAGTTGGTCGCTACATTAGTTAAATAAGAGGACGAATACTTAAAGTTACGGACTGCCTTAATGATTTATCGTGATTTATCGTGATTTATCACGTTGAGTGATTGCTAGAATGGCTGCCTGACATGTTTGGATAGGTTTGTCTAGGTTTTCTGTTTCTTTTACTTTCCCGTACTTGTTTTACTCTTTGGACTGCGGCCACACTAGGACACCACCTTAAAGGGTTTTTGGGAACAAATCGGCCCTAGTGTTCATTTTTAAGTCCGGTAATTATTCTATCGTTTTTGTTTGCCTAATCTCTAAATTATGGGGACATAAACATGTAAACACCGGTTGTAAAGCGCGCACACACACACACACACACACACACACACACACACACACACACACACACA
>NC_068987.1:85292726-85295497 GCF_001194135.2 Octopus bimaculoides
ATATATATATATATATATATATATATATATATATATATATATAGATAGATAGATAGATAGATATAGGCGAGCTGGCAGAAACGTTAGCACGCCGGGCGAAATGCTTAGCGGTATTTCGTGTGCCGCTACGTTCTGAGTTCAAATTCCGCCGAGGTTGACTTTGCCTTTCATCCTTTCGGGGTCGATTAAATAAGTACCAGTTACGCACTGGGGTCGGTATAATCGACTTAATCTGTTTGTCTGTCCTTGTTTGTCTTCTTTGTGTATAGCCCCTTGTGGGTAGTAAAGAAATAACACATATATATATATATGCTAGACGGGGCGTCATACGGTTTCCATCCACCCAAGTCACTCACAATAAGACGGTCGGTCCGAGGCAATAGTAGAAGTTACTTGCCCAATATGCCAAGCAATGGGACCGAATCCGACACCACGTGGTTGCAAAGTGAATAACTTAAGCACTCATTCGTAATATGTACCAATCAAAAACAAAAACAGTAACAAAGATGCCATTCATGGCTTGCAAGACGAGTGAGAGGCAGAGGAAAACATCCTGCTCAAGACAGAACCTGCTCCGAATGTTTGCGACAAAGTGAACTCCACTAAAGACACACAAATGGCCACGGGATGGAACTAATCCGGCTAACGGATTAAGTGTACTAGTCATATAGGTCCAGTGACGCAACTAGAGTGTGTGCCATTCGAGATAGCCCTTGCATTTCCCGCCCTTTCTCCGAGTACTCCGAGTATACAAAACTTACAGGAGACTCAAAAATGCAATAAGAGCGGACTGCCTCGTCACTCACCTAATAACTACGCTACTGCTTTGGCCAGGGTTGAATTTGAACTGAGAACCCCAAAACTCGGAGTAAGTGCCGCAAGATATCCAGGTCGATATTTGTACGGTTCTTCGAGTTCACTACCTTGGGTGACCTTGGAACTCCGTCGTTAATGTCAACGGGGGGGGGGGCTCCGATCAGCGGAACAGCCTGCTCGGGAAATTGACGTGCAAATGGCTGAGCACTCCACAGCCAAGCATACCCATAATGTAGCTCTTTGGTTAATTCACTGTGACACAGAGTTTGAGAAAGATGACCCTTTGAAATACAGGTCCTATTCAGTTTTGCCAGTTGAGTGGACTGGAGCAACGTGAAATGAAGTGTCTTGCTCAAGGACACAACGCGTCGCCCTGGAATCGAACTCGTGACCTTACGATCGCGAACCGAACACTCTAACTACTAAGCTACGTACCTTCTCTGCCTTGGGTCGGTACCTCTTTATCGACCCTGATAAGTTGACCTCGGTGGGAATTTGACACACAACTTAAACCGCTCTAGCAGTTGTTGCTTTTACTAAACATTTGACACACGACAGCAGATTGGCGGATTGAAATACCCTGAAGTTAGTTTATCCGACATTCTAATCACTCTGCCGATGCGCCGCCAATTGCTTGAAGTTTTTTATTGCAATTTCTGTTAAGGCAACGAGATGGCAAAATCGTAAATGCGTCGGACAAAATGCTCTGCGGCATTTCTTCTGGTTTTTTGACGTTCTGAGTTCATAGTCAACCGAAATCGACATTTCCGTTCAGCAGTGGGATCGATTTACTCGATTTTCCTCCTTCTCTTCGCCCCAAATTTGTCGTCCTTGTGCCAATAATTGAAGCAATTTATTTAATGTGATCTTTCCAGATTGAAAATGGTTGATTAATTTAAAGAATATTCAACTGTTATATCTAATATCACAGACAACTTTCATCACCATCATTGTCATCATCATCAACTTCATCGTCATCACTATCGTCACCGTCATCCTCAAAAGTCGTCGTCATTGTTGTCTTCAACATCGTCGTCGTCATCATCATTGTCCACCCGCATTTACACTCCTCATCCCCCTCCTCCTCACCATCAGCACCACCATGACGACCACCATCACCGTCACTACATCACCACCACCACCACCGCCATCATTATCATCATCATCATCATCATCATCATCATCATCATCATCATCATCATCATCACCACCACCACCACCATCATCATCGTCACCACCACCATCATCATCATCCTCATCATCGCCATCACCATCACCACCCCCACCACCACCACCATCATCATCATCATATTCATCATCATCATTGCACCATCATCGCCGTTGTTATTATAGCTACAAAAAATCCTCGCATTTCTTCAAACCTCATTAACACCAATCCATTTCATGTCCTCCTCATCATATTTCTTTGCATGTCATAATCACCGAAGAAAATTCCGCCGCCTTTAAATTCCTACCAAGTGTTCTCATTGACGCCTTCTTGGCACCTTCTTCGATAAATATATTCACACGTGCGTGAACAGGGTTTTGTTTCAACGTCCTACAAAGCTACAGACTAGATACAAGATTTAAGTTGTATCGCTTACTTGTTTCACTCATTAGACTGCGGCCATGCTGAGACACCGACTTGTAGGGTATAGTCGAACGAACTGACCCCAGTATTTCTTTTTAAGTGTGGTATTTATTCTATTGGATTCCTTTGTCGTACTGCTAAGTTATGTGAACGGTAAACACACCAAAACCGGTTGTCAGTCGGTGGTGGAGGACAAACACAGACAAAACATACACACACACGCACACATACACACACATATACACACTCACACACACATACACACACATGATATATGTATATATATATATGTCTGCAAGTTGATGAGTATCACATATTCCCCTCCATTTTCTTATTGCTATATATATATATATATATATATATA
>NC_068987.1:85295781-85296921 GCF_001194135.2 Octopus bimaculoides
ACAAACTTTGGTCGGCTAGAGTCTATAGCAAAAGATACTTGCCCAAGGTGCCACGCAGTGTGACTGAAACTGGAGCCGTGTAGTTAAGAAACAGACTTCTTCCCACACACCCACGCCTGCTCCTAAATATGTTGTTTTTTCCCCTAACCGATATTACGTAGCAATGAGATGTAAACAGCTTATCTTTACATACAATATCTACGTGAAGAGGAAAAGTGAGAGCAGCGAGAACAAGTCTTTAGAATTCATTGTTCATACATGTGCTGGTATGACTTTAAAATTCAATCAGTGGTGGTGGCCTTGATTTGGAACTTCCAGGGTTTTGTGTGGTGTTGAACCACCTCTTTGCCACTATTGTTCACGGGACTACTTTGGCCCAGAGTAATAGCATCTAGGTTCCCAGCCATGGGTTAATTAGCATGTCAGCGAATTGTCTTCGGAAGAAGGTCTCTCATTGACACAGCCACGGATCCAGGGCAGAGAAGACCATTCAGCTCTTTGTCTGTTCATTTAAGAGAAGTTAACTCTCTATATATCCAGCATCCTGAGAACTACTGGGTCATGGTACTTGTTAGACCAATACAAGTTTGAAGTACAAGAAAGTGAGACTGGTTCTGCACGAAACATGCCCGCTATAATAATCGTTTCTCCTATAGGCACAAGGCCTTGCATTTGCGGGAGGGGAATAGTCGATTATATCGACCCCAGCACTCAATTGGTAGTTATTTTATCGATTCCGAAAGGAGAAAAAGTAAAGTCGACCTCGGCGGAATTTGAATTAACGTTTCTGACAGCTCGTTACCTTTATGTCGATTATAATAATGAAAAACCCCCATTTCCTTGTGGAATAGTTTATGGCATGTTTCAAAAAGAGAAAAGGCTAAAGGGAAAGAAAAAACAAAAAAACTCTACGGAAATCTGTAGGGAGAGATCGCAAGGCCGTTATGTACGGTTATATTTCTCCAATATCTAGCATCCTGTGCGATTCCATGGATGGAGACTGCGGGATTTAACTCGTCTTTCTTTCTGGTCAAAATATCATTAAATTGTGTGTGTATGTGTGTGTGTCTGTGTGTGTGTGTGTGTGTGTGTGTATTTGTGTGTGTGTGTGTGTGTGTGTGTGTGTGTGTGTGTGTGTGT
>NC_068987.1:85298708-85301250 GCF_001194135.2 Octopus bimaculoides
ATATATATATATATATATATATATACATACATACACACATATATATATACACATACACATATATATTATGCACTACATACTTATATGCTTACACATATATGTGAGTGTGTGTGTTTGTTGGTTGTTAAGTGCATGTCTGTTTGTGTGTGTGCCTCATTGGATGTCAATGTGTATATACGTAGGAGCAGGTGAATGGATTGGTTGTGAAATACTCTTCATATTCACCAGGTGGCGACTTGGACAAGAAGTGTCTTTTGTTATACTTGGAATGATCTTATTTGGACAGGTCAACCCAGGACTTAGTCTATCGGTGTCTTTTAGCGAAGCGCTAGTTTTACAGATGCGTAAAAAAAAACCAACAACGGTTGTCAAGCGGCGGCGTGAACAAACACATACAAAGACACACTCTTACATGTATCATATACATGTATACACGACGGTCTTCCATACATTTTTATGCTCTACCAAACTCATTCACAAGGCCATAGCTGACACTTACTCAAGGTATCGCGTAGTGAGACCGAACCCGCAAGCACGTGGATCCAAAGCGAACTTCTTAATCACATTCATGCCTGCGTCTGCAAAGTGAATAAAGATGAACTTTTAATCTAAAAAGCAAATCCAGAAATTTCTTGCAGCGAACGCTGTTGAAGAAACTTGCCGAAGGAACCACGCAGACGCAGAGAACCCTTGTAGTTGCGAAGCTGACTTCTTAAACCTACAGGTGTTATTCTTTTATCTCTTATTTATTTCAGTCATTTGACTGTGGCCATGCTGGAGCACCGCCTTTTAGTCGAGTAAATCGACCCCCAGGACTTATTCTTTGAAAGCCTAGTACTTATTTCATTGATTCTTTGGTCAAACCGCTAGGTTACGGGGATAAACACACCAGTATCGGTTGTCAAGCGATGTTGGGGTGGAGGGACAAGCACAGACAAAGACATATACGTATATATATACGACGGGCTTCTTTCAGTTTCCGTTTACTAAATCCACTCACAAGGCTTTGGAAGCCACTTACCCAAGGTGCCACGCAATGGGACTGAACCCGGAACCATGTGGCTGGTAAGCATGCTACTTACCACACAGTCACACTTGAGCCTATAAACTTTTATCGTTTATTTTTTTATTTGTTTTCGTCACTGACTGCGGCCATGTTGGGGCAGCGCTTTGACAAGTATTTAGTTGAATGGATCGGCCCCAATATTTGTCTTCTGTTTTAAGCTTGGTACTTATTCTATCTCAATCTTTTGCAGAACTGCTAAGTTACAGGGGGTAAGAACACACCAACAGCAGTTTCAGGCCTTGTGCCAATAGCAGAAGCGATTATAACAGTAGTCATTGTTTGGGCAGAACCAGTCTCACTTTCATGTCCTTCAAACTTGAATTGGTCTGGTCAACAAGTACCACGATCCTAGTAGTTATCAGGACGAGGTCAAGTAAGTAATGAGCATTTAAAGACCTGAGTGGACTCCTACGATTTGAATCCGCAGGCAATTCCTTCAGAAGCTAATTAACCCACAGACAAACACACATATAGACACACACAAACAAACACACATGGTTATACGACGCGCTTCTTTCAGTTTCCTTTTACGAAATCCACTCATGACGCTTTGGTCAATGCGAGGCTATAGTAGAAGACACTTGTCCAAGTTCTCAGGCAGTAGGACTGAACTCAGAACTCTGCGGTTGGAAAGCAAGCTTCTTACCACACAGCCACGACTGCGCATCTTATGGAAATTTTAGGGAAACCCCCTCTCCCCGCCACCAAAACTAGTCTAAAAACTAAATAACGTCTATGTAAAAGATTCAAGAGAAAAGTGCTCAAGTGTTAAGTAATAATTCATTGTGACATCGATTGAACTTCTAGCGATTGGCCTAAGCAGGTCAATTGATTTACTTTAAAAAGCATTAGACGAAAGATAATGCGGCGGAGGGTGGGGGAGGGAAATGAATAACAAAGCAAGAAACACAAATAATGGCGGAATCATTGTTTGCTTTGTATGTTTACTTCGTTTATGTCTTTTTTTACGATTTGTTTTATATTTGTTACAATTTGTTTTATTTTATGTATTCATTCACCTAATTTACCTATTATTATTTTTGTTGTTATTTTTGTTATTTTCGTTGATGTTGTTGTTCTTTTTCTTCTATTTCTCCCTCCTCCTCTTCCTCCTCTTCTTCTTCTTTTTCTTCTTCTTCTCATCATCACCACCACCACCATCACCATCATCATAATGATAATAATAATAATAATAATAATAATAATAATAATAATAATAATAATAATATATTCACAGACACGACAGAGCCGGGACCTATATACACTGGAAGCTATGCCAACACTATGGAATAACAACAGAAAAAAGATGGTATAAACACACGCCAGAAAAGGTTACAGAAAACGAGAAAGCAACCATACTCTGGGATATGCCAATACACACAGATAGAGAAATTAAGGCAAATAGACCAGATATAGTTGTCAAAGATCATGAAGAAAAAAAATGCTTTCTAATTGATGTATCAATACCAGCAGATG
>NC_068987.1:85301375-85303528 GCF_001194135.2 Octopus bimaculoides
TAATAAAAAAAATATTCAGACAAATACATAACAAAAACACCAGGACTTACAAATATATATAACATACAGAAAATTGCACTACTGGGTACTGCACACATTCTACGCAAAACACTTTCAATACAGTAAACATAAGAGCACCACAGCAAACCACAGCACATACCCAAGGCGCACAGAGCTGCGCTCGGTAGTGAAGTGAAAGCACGTTATTATTATTATTATTATTATTATTATTATTATCATTATCATTATCATCATCATCATCATCATCATCATTATTATTTCTCTTTATCACAGGTTCTGTAGGAGCTTCTGGAGTCTTGCATGCGTATCTGGCTTGCTACCTGCAGCCTACCGTACCATGCTATCCATTCTTTTCAGCTGTCTAACATTTTCCTGGTTATTTTGGCCGTGCCAAGGGGGCAAACTTTTTGTAACAATTCTAATGGGCACTCTATTCCAGTTTCCTTTATATTCCCTTATTCATCTTATTATTATTACTATCATTATTATTTTATTATTATCAAACCCCATTCCGCCGAGGTCGACGTTGCCGTTCATCCTTTCGGGGTCGATAAATGAAGTACAAGTTTCATACTGGGGTCGATCTAATCGACTGGCCCCTTCCCCAAAAATTTCGGGCCTTGTGCATAGAGTAGAAAGGATTATCAGACCCTTGTAGCCGATAGAAAAATTATCCTCTTCCTCTTCATTATCATCAACTTTGCTGTTGTTACAATTATTGCTGATGTTATCATCATCATCATCATCATCGTCATCGTCATTATCATTATTATTTTTTTTTGTTGTTGTTATTGTTGTTATTGTTATTATTGTTATTATTATTATTATTATTATTATTATTATTATTATTATTATTATTTCCACCACCTTTTTATTTTTATTTATCTCTTTATTGTTCTTTTATCTGCCAATGATGAAGCTTAAAGCCACATGTGTCTGCAGATAAGGTCATCAGATAGTAAAATAAAACTAAAAAAAAAACAAAAACAAGAAAAAAAACAAATGAAACAAAATTTTTTTTTTAAATTAAAATTACATAAAAAAAAAATAATGGAATATTTCATGTTGATTTGATAGTAACAATTAAAGAATGTTTGAAGAGAAAGGATTTTCCCGGAGACGCTCAATGTTCTGAAAAGAAATCCTTGACGCCATCATGGATTTCGTTAAATATTTTTTCAGTAAAGATGTCACTTCATCAATGCGACTTAGCTTAATACAGTCTTTTTTTTTTATTGGTTGATGGTTTTCATTTCTACTTTATTAGTTTCTGGGCTATTTTTTGTACTATTTTCTTTTCTTAATATGTTATTCTATTTCTAGATTGAAAATACGATTCCCTCTCGTACTTTTTCCGTTTGTTTTAGTTGAAATTGTTAAGAAATAAAAGAAATAATAACAGGTAAACTCCTTTATCATCAGTCAATCTTAATCCTTGACGGACAATGGCTAAATGAAATTTAAAAAATAATAATAAATGTAAAATAAAGGATACAAATATAAAGAAAAACAACAAGATACTGAAGTTTGAGATGTTTTTGATTGTGAAAAGAGAAAGATATCTTAAGTTTCGCAATCGAGAACCATCAAACAAATATGGCTGATTTGTATAATCTGAATATTGGAAAAGGTGAGGAAAAAAGAGACGACAGCAAAATCAGCAGTAAGAGGTACACAAAAAAACAAACGAAAGAAAATAGGTAAATGTGTTATGAAGGAGATTGAAAGAGAGATATAGAGAGACAAAAGGAATGACGGCGAGAAGGGGTGAGAGGAAGTGAGACAGAAGAAGAAAGAGAGGGAGAGAGAAAGAGAGAGTTAAGTTAGTATGGTACATCTGTTGTGAGGGTTAACTGAAGATGAAAGTAAAACTAGAATTAAAATGTAGATGTGAGTGGTGGGGTGGAAAAATACTGAAAAATAAAGGAAAAAAACAGAACAGCTAAAAATAAACCCTGCGCAAAAACAGAGCTGTGTGTGATAAAAAGAAAGCTAAGTGCTTGTATGTGTGTTCATATATGTGTCAGTGAGTGTGTGTATGTGTGTGTATGTATATGTATATAAATGTATTTATTTATATATATGTATATATATATGCATATGTGTATATATATGTATATATATATATATAT
>NC_068987.1:85303655-85308168 GCF_001194135.2 Octopus bimaculoides
TATATAACGTTGACCACTAACGTGGACAATCAATGTGCTAGAAATAGATCACATCTTGTGTCTATTAAGACCTAAATTGTTCTCAACATGAAATATAGCGGAATACCAAAACGTAAGCGAGCAAGACATTTAAAATCACCGAAAAAAAAACATTATTAAACAGGGACAGACAGATAGATAGATAGATAGATAGATAGATAGATAGATAGATAGATAGATAGATAGATAAGGAGAGGGAGGCAAATGGGCCTATAGACAGACAGGCAGACAGACAAATAGAGAGAGATAGGCAACAGAGAAATAGAGTGAGAGAGGTGGGAAGCAGAAAGCGGCTAAAGCCAGGTAATTTTTGTTAATGAACGATAAGGCGTTATTTAGAAACGCATAGACAGCAAGATATAGAGGAATTGGAGAGACGAAAGAAGACGAGAGGGAAGGGCAAAAGGAGGAATGCCTTAAAACGACTAAAATGCCTTAAAATGACTAATGGTTCAAATTCCGCCGAGGTCGTTTTTGCCCTTCATCCTTTCGTGGTCGATGAATTACGTACCAGGTGTGTACTGGAGGGTTCATGTAATCGACTTAATCCCACCCCCTCCGAACTTTCTGGCCTTGTGCCAAAATTTGAAACCAGCATAAAAGAGGAAAGAAATGAAGTCGTAAGAGTAAATGAAGCAAACCACACTGAACCATCATCGTCATCGGCGTTTAACGTCCGCTTTTCATGCTGACATGCGTTGAACGGTTTGCCTGAGGAGTGGCTAGACAAGAGACTGCACAAGGCTTCAATCTGATTTGACAGGCTTTCTACAGCTGGATGCCCCTCCTTACGCCAACCACTCCGAATGTGTAGTGGGTGCTTTTTACGTGCCTCTGGCACGGGGGTCAGTCAGGCGGCACTGGCATCAACCACGCACGAATTGAGCTTTCTACGTTCCAATTGGTCGACACTGGCATCGGTCACGCTCGAAAGGTGCTTTTTACGTGCCACTGGCACGGGTGCCAATCGGGCGACACTGTTATCGGCTACGCTCGAATGGGCATTTTGCGTGCCACCGACACGGGTGCCAGTCAAGCAGCACTGGCACCGAATATACTTATTAAATCAAATAATGATTACTAACATTGGTACAAGGTAGAGGGAGTAGTCATGTCGATAGTGAATAATTTGAGAACTAGCAATAGTATATGACCTGGTCAACAACAAATGAATTTCAATGGAGTTGTGTGACTAGTAACCAGGTTGCAGAACCACAAGGCACATTTTTGACACGTCATACTAAACAATACTGCTAATGTATAAACATGATTGAAAACAATAGTTGGAGTGTATGTGTGTACTTTTATGTATAGGCAAAGACACTGATAGAAACAGACATATACAGACATACATGTGTACATACATTCACATACATGCACATACATACATATGTATACTTACACAGAACGCATACACACACACACACACACATAAATATATATATATATATATATATATATATATCAAGGCTTATTCCTTGGTTCCGTTCTCATAATTGTTTCGCTAATCTAATAACAACAATACAAAGTATGTACCCCATAAAACGATTTTTTGCGCATTTGCAGAGAATACCGAACTGTCTTACACAGGATCTTGTTTTTAGGAATTCCCAATAAGTTATGAATATCCAAATTGAGAAGTCAGTTATGTAATAACATGAAACTAGTTACCCGATAGTATGAATTCAAATAAAGTAGCCTCGAAAAGGGCTTTAATGCGTTCCCGGAGTATAAAGAACATAAGAGAGGAAATACTAATAAGGTATGTATGCTAATATCGTGAAGCATGTTACGTAGTAACAGACTAATCAGATATGAGATAATAACAATTCAAAGTAAATAACTTTGAAAAGGGCTTTTGTGCGTTCCCAGAAAATATTACCCTTAAGGGCGCTAATGTTGGTATATTTGTGAATAAGTCTCTAACAGAAAATAAGTGGATCTTTTGTTTAGGAAAATGCTATTTACTTGTTTAAGGGTTGTATCGGATAAATTGTGATAATAACTCTAACAGTTCAAATACTAAGAAATAAGCATACTCAATTTGATTTACACCAAATGATTTAGGAAAATGAATGGGTTATTTCCCTTGGCTATATGTAAGGATCCCTTCCTGTGGCGAATGGGCTATTTCCCTTGGTTTTTTTAAATAAGATATATTAGATATATATAAGGATCCCTTCGAGGAGCACTATTACCGATTTTTTTTTTCAATAATCTGAGTATGCCATGAGGTTTGCAGACATGAGTCCTACTCACATGTCAGGTTTCATCATTATCGATAAAACGATGTAGAAGGAGTTAGCTAATAACTCCACAAACACACCCACAGACAGAATTTCCCACATATGTAGTAGATATATATATGTATGTACATATACGTGTATATATATGTATATGTGTATGTGTGTGTGTGCTTTCGGTGCGAATGTTTATTTTTTTATTACGGCGCCGTGATTTACAATCCTGCAAATAAAAATAATGGTATTTTTTTTATATAAGCTTAAACCTTATGACGATCACCGTGCAATGACTAAAGAAAATAACCTAATAAAGGGGCATATAAGCCCCTCTGTCGAGGGCTTATCATTTTTTCTGCTCTATTTTAACAAAACTGTCCAACGAACGGGAACGTGAAACTCTGAGTAACAGCTTTTGTTATATTTCTGCTGCTTTTAAATAAAGCATATTACTCTACCTCTTTTTTTGGCTACTCTTTTTTCCACCTTGTTTCACATTTATGCGCTTACTCCGGTATATATATATATATACATGTGTGTGTGTGTGTGTGTGTGTGTGTGTGTGTGTGTGTGTGTGTGTGTATAAATATATGTGTATGTACTGTATGTATATTTGTGTATACACACACACATACAGAGAGAGAGAGAGAGAGAGAGAGAGAATAGAGAAAAGTATATAAGATTTCGAACGAGTAAATTTATATTGAAAAAAAATAATAAAAGTAAAATATTTGGAGAGCTGTATCATGGATACAAAAAATAAACGTATTTAGATAGAAATTCATCCATCACACACACACACACACACAAACACACACATACACACAAACACACACACACACACGTTTGCTGGCGCTTTTTGCCACTTTTCTTGCAAAGTGAAACGTCAAAAATAGTCCATTGCTATTTCTCATTAAAGCAAATCGTTAATCCAACGCCTTCCTAAGACAAGGCAAAGCTTAACCAAGCTGAGCAGGAACAAACTCTCGTGGTGGGGAGGGGGTAACAGTAGTGGTGGAGGTGGTAGTGATGGTGTTATTATTATTATGGTAGTAATAGTAGTATTAGTAGTAGTGGTGATGGTGGTGGTAGTAATAGTAGCGGTGATGGTAGTAGTAGTAGTAGTAGTGGTGGTGGTGGTGGTGGTGGTGGTTTTATTATTATCTTTATGGTAGTAATAGTAGTAATAGTAGTAGTGGTGGTGGTGATGGTGGTATTGGTGGTGGTAGTAGTAGTGGTGGTCGTGGTGATGGTGGTATTATTATCTTTATGGTAGTAATAGTAGTAGTGCTGGTGGTGGTGGTGGTGGTGGTGGTGATAATAGTAGCGGTGGTGGTAGTAGTGATATTATTTATTATAGTAGTAAAAGGAGTAGTAGTAGTAGTAGTAGTAGTAGTAGTAGTAGTAGTAGTAGTAGTGGTGGTGGTGGTGGTGGTGGTGATGGTGATGGTAGCTGTAGTAATAGTAGAGGTAATGGTGTTAATAGTAGTAGTAGTAGTAGTAGTAGTAGTAGTAGTAGTAGTAGTAGTAGTACCAGCAGCAGCAGCAGCAAGGTAGAGATTGAAGAAGGGCTGCATTAGTCATAATATCTAACTCATTTTCTTTTCTGTTTCGCTTTTCTTCTTTATTTTTGTTTTTTTTTGTTTTTTGCCTCTCCCCCCATCCCAACCCGACCCACCATTTTTCTTTTTGGCGAAGAGATGCCATCCGATGTCTTTTACATCAATCATAACGCCATTGCTGATACAAACCACAGCGAAGGCTTGTGTGAACTAATAACTGTAACCATGGTTATGGCGAAAGAAAAACAATTTACTGCTTTCGAAATCCTATGTAGAAATATGACGTGCGTGTGTGTAAGAATGCATAAGAGTATGTGTGTTCGTGAGACAGTTTTACAAAGCATGTGTGTTTGTACGTGTGTATGGATATGTACTGCTTGCTGTCTTTAGTGTCACACCAAAGAGAGCTGAGCATTTTAAGATGTCTGTTTATATATTCATTAATTTTTATTTATTCATATGTATCTATTTTAATACGATGATGGTGACGTGTCAAACGTATTATAGTGGATATTAATCGCCTGTCGTGCTACATGTAGTGTGTGGTGGTAGACGGTGGGTTTATACTCTCATACTCACACACACACACACACACACACACACACACCCATATATGCATATATATAGAGAGAGATCGACAGATACGTACATATATATATATATATATATATA
>NC_068987.1:85308540-85311146 GCF_001194135.2 Octopus bimaculoides
AGAGAGAGAGAGAGAGAGAGACACATACATACATGCACATACACGCATATACATATAGTTTTATTCTTTTGAAAAGAAAACAACTGAGAGTTTTCTTGTTTCATACCATTGCGATCTTCAGGTGAGAAACTCGGGTCGCCACACATACTCTCACTTTCAGTTTGAATTTAAAAAAATGAACATATTTCCTACAAAATACACTGAGAACTCCTCTCTCATTTATTCAGCATAAAACAATGCACACACACACACACACATACATAGACACACGTGTATGCATACATGTATTTACGTATGTATATGTATGCATGCACACGAAGTACGTTCAGTAATGCTGAATGCAGATATTGGGATTTGAAATCAGAACTTAAAAATGAAATATGCATCATATTTCTCTGATGCTTCACAAATTCGGCCACTGCCCAATGATATTGATGTATTTTAACTACAAAAAGCAGAAACTAGCATTTCTCAAGGTCTTTATATAGGCACTCTGCCGTCAACTTTAGGAAAATAGATCAAAGCAAAAAGAAAAAATATATATATAGTGGTATTTTCCATTTTATCAGGAAAGTAAGGGCATCCCCTATGACTTATATTATTTTAGAGGTTTCTGGTTTTGTAGTTGTTGTTGTTGGCACTCCGTCGCTTACGACGTCGAGGGTTCCTGACCTCCCAATATGCTGCAAATCCCTTATTTTGGTTCGTAAAAAATGAGGTGGAGGGGTCCCCCCCAATCCCGGAATCATTGGAATTTTTTTTTTTTTCATTGAATGAATTCCTGTGACCTAATATTGCAAAATTAGGTTACTTAAGGTGAGCCTGGTAACTGATGGTTTTGGGGTCTTGTTTGTAACTTTTGGTGAGCCATAGTGCAACCAACAACATAGTAAAATCCCTGCCATCAATTTGGTGTAGATGGGTAATATCAAATAATTCGATCACAACATATATTTAAATCAAACATGAAAAAAATTGAAATATTATCATCACTTACAGCATTTTATAAGGTAAAATCTTAAATTATTAATTGACACATTATTAATTATCTTATAAAAGCAATGCCTGGAAAAATCATGGATTACATGGAAAAATGCGAGCATGAAAAGTAATATTCTTAAGATTATAAATCTGGAAATGTATAGGACAAGTTATTACATCTGTAAAGTCTAAGACAAGTTATTACACCTGTAAAGTCTAGGACAAGTTATTATTTCTAGTAAAGTAAAGAATAAGAAACATTTTGCTTAAAATATTGAAGCTGAAATTAAAATTTGAATATCAAAACTGATTTATTATAGTTTACAAATAACACTAAACTTATTTAAGTAGAATTTGACTAATTTACTATCTTAAATACAGAAAAAGTGACTAATTAGACAAACTTAGAAATTAGCTGAACAGTTTTATGCAATAAATTTAAAAGACAAGAAATGTTAAGAGTGATAAATTAGAAGAACTGGCATTCTTTGCTGCAACATTTTAAGTAAAAAGTTTCTTATTCTTTACTTTACTAGAAGTAATAGCTTGTCCTATACTTTTACAGGTGTAATAACTTGTCTTGTATTTTTCCAGGTTTATAATCTTAAGAATATTACTTTTCATGCTCGCATTTTGCCATGTAATGTGTGTGTGTATGTGTGTGTGTGTGTGTGTGTGTGTGTGAGTGTGTGTGTTTGTGTGTGTGTAAACATCCAGTCTAACAAATTGTTTATCTTATCATTAGTATGTATTTATCATAATTCTTTCGACAACAAGCGAAACGTCAAGAATGTATTATAGCAATTCCTGTTATGTACCCACTGCATTGTGGATGCGCAATGGCAAAGTGGTTAGGGTAGCGCACTCGCTGTCGTGTGGTCACTGTTTCGATTCCCAGAACGGGCGTTGGGTTGTTTATTAAGCGCGCTACTTCTATCCGTTTTCGTTCCGTAACTTTTTGAACTTGCCTTTCTCATTAGATGTCCGTTAAAAAACAACTTATGCAGCAACACATGCGTACGTCTATATACACACGAACACACACACATAGTCGCATACACACAAAGTAGCATACACACATACATACGCACTTACACACATGCAACTTGAGTGGCAGCAGCCACCGCCGTCGCAACAGCAGTAGCAGTAGCAGCAGTAGTAGTAGCAATTTATAAGCATATTTCTACATCTACACATATTGTACATGTCTCTCTCTATATATATTATTTGTGTGTATAATGCACGTGTCTATCTATCTATCTGTCTGTCTGTCAGTCTGACTGTCTGTCTGTCTGTCTGTCTATCTATCTATCTATATGTCTATCTGTCTATCTAGCTGTCTGCCTGTCTGTCTGTCTGTCCGTCCGTCTATCTATCTGTGTGTGTGTGTGTATCTATCTATCTAACTATATATATATATATATATATATATATAAACAAATAGTAAATGAGTATATGCATATATACGTACAGGTATGTGCATACCGACATCCACCTGTATGTATAGGTGCATATCTGGGTACAGGACATTGCAAACAAAACGTAGACAAGAAAACACACAAGGCACATAGAGAACATTCTTCTTCATCAGCTACCCCCGTTTTAACACCGGCGTTATATATATA
>NC_068987.1:85311966-85312926 GCF_001194135.2 Octopus bimaculoides
AAAGAAAGAAAGGAAGGAAGAAAGAAAGAAAATATAAAAAGACAAAGGAAGAAAGTGAGGAGGGAAGAAAAAAGGATAGAAGGAATGAGAAAGAAACAGAGAAAGAATGAATGAAAGAAAGAAAGAAAGGAAGGAAGAAAGAAAGAAAATATAAAAAGACAAAGGAAGAAAGTGAGGAGGGAAGAAAAAAGGATAGAAGGAACGAGAAAGAAAGAAACAGAGAAAGAATGAATGGATGAAAGAAAGAAAGGAAGGAAGAAAGAAGGGAAGGAAGAAAGGATGGAAGAAAGGATAGAAGGAAGAGAGAAAACAGAGCGGGTATCATATATCGCTGTATATATGAACTTGAAATAAGAGAGTGTCAAAGTTTAGAGAGAGAGAGAGAGACGGGGGAAATCATATGTAGAGATTTAGGAACCGATACATGCACAGCAGCAGAAGAAGAGTGAGATAGATAGGTAGGTAGATAAGAGAGAGAGAGAGATGGAGGGAATGAGGGGGAGGAAGAGCTAGAGAAATCGAAAAGAAAGCAGAGGGAGAGAGAGAGAGAGAGAGACAGCGAGAGCAGGCTCTGTGTATGGCTGTGTGTGTTTCCGCTTGTGGTTTTCACGGCAGAGTGTGTGTCTCAGCTCGTATGGTTTAGGAGTTCTTATTTGGGTGTAAGTTAGTGAGTGTGCCTTTCAGAGTTTGTGTGTGTCTTATGTGCTCTGCATAAGTGCGAATAGGCTTATGAGTGTATGTGTGTGTGTGTGTGTGTGTGTGCCAGTTATATATGTGTGCGTACGTGCCAGTGTGTGCGTTTGGAATGTTATAAGTTTTATTACGTGGTAGCAAGCTCAGCCATTTCCCTAACATTAATTATTATCGCCACACGGAATGGTAAGACTGGAAATTGAGGAAATAGTATATACACACATACGTAACCAACATTAACACAGATTGATAGCAATGCATATATAT
>NC_068987.1:85313985-85315884 GCF_001194135.2 Octopus bimaculoides
AGATAGATAGATAGATAGATAGATAGATAGATAGATAGATAGATAGATACATTTCTTTTATTAGCTACACAGGGCTCAACAAAGATGGGACGAATACAATGTAGAGCTTTTCTTTTTGGGAGGGGGAAGGAAGAAAAAAAAGAAAAGAAAAAGTAGGGGTGGGTGTCGATCAAAAGGGATCGTAGGAAGGAAAAAGGGGGGGAGTTCGATATCTATCTATCTATCTATCTATCTATCTATCTATCTATCTATCTACCTGTCTGTCTATTTATCTATCTACCTGTCTGTCTGTCTTCTGCCTGCCTACCATCTGTCTGTCTGCTTGTGTGTTAGACATTTTTGGTATGTCTGTCTGTCTGTCTCTATGTATGTATGTATTTATGTATGTATAGATATATGTATGTATATATGTATGTATATGTATGTATGTATGTATGTATTAACAGTTGTGTTCCAGCACTATTATTATATTACTATTATTATTGACATAAATATAGTAATAATAACAATAATCCTTGGATGGAATTTATAAATATTTTAGCGCATCGCTACGCGCGTTTCCACAGATCGCATGTTTCTTAAGATCATAATCCGTATTCCTGGTATGATTACAGTGCATTCCGTAGTATCCATGGACATTGGGTAGATCGCCTTCTTGTCTTCATTTCTTCGGGCAATATAGCATTTATAAATGTTTAACTGAGAATCGTTTACCAATTTTGACCAAGAACAAGTTTGATTGAGTTTTGTGTGCATTTACTCACAAATGCCCACATGCACAAAACAACATTCTCATTGGACAAAATTGGTAAACAACCCTCAGTTAAACATCCGTTAAAGCTATAACACCCGAAGAAATGAATACATGAACTAGACCTAACCGATGTCCACGGACACTACAGACTGCATCGTAATCATACCAGGAATACGAGCTTTGATCGTAAGAAACATGCGATCTGTGGAAACGCGCGTAGCGATGCATTAAAATATTTATAAATTCTATCCAGGGATTATTGTTATTATTACTATATATATATATTGTGAAGCTCTCAGTCTTATTAAATATTGCGAAACTGCTTATTAGAAATTGTTTGGTTTTTTTTTTTCATTTTTTTTTTTTTTTCATTGTATCTAGTTTCAGCTCGTGAGCTGCGGCCATGCTAGGCACCGCCATTTGGTGTTGCTACATAAATTTACTTCACGAACTTTACTTTAGGAATTGACATTTGGTGCATGACGAAGTTAGATGCAGCTGAGGAAAAATTAGGGGGCCTTCTATGTTTGTCTCCCGTCCGGTTTTACACTCAGCATACGTTATGTTGTATGTTTATTTACTATACATGATTTTTTCATTTATATTCATATATGAAGAGCTTAGCTCGAAATGTAAAACCACCTTTCTCTCCTTCTCTGGACGTCTGCTAAAACTTTGCATGTACCAATTCCTCACGTTCTTATTTTCCGCCTGTTTTTTCTTCGTTTTTTTTTTTGTGGGGATCGAACGCATGCGTCCATTTGCAAATATATATATACTTAATCATTATTTATACATGCATACATACATATATGTGTGTGAGTATATTTGCATGCGTGTGTGTGTGCCTACACGAATTCCTCTCGTTGTTATTTTCTTCGTGTGTTTTTTCTTCGTTTTTATTTTTGGGCGGGGATAAACTATATATATATATGTGTGTGTGTGTGTGTGTGTGTGTGTGTGTGTGTATTTGTTTATTTAATTATTATTTATGCTTGCATACATACATATATGGGCGTGTGCGTGTGCGTACGTGTGTCTCTGTGTGTGTGTGTGTGTGTGTGTGTGTGCACGCGCGCGCTCGTATGTATTTAACAGCGTGGCCTCTACGGCACCAACATGCGCCAGATTGAAATTGTGTTATT
>NC_068987.1:85318058-85319786 GCF_001194135.2 Octopus bimaculoides
GCTGCAGGAGAGTAATTTCAAGAAAAAAAAAGTTATTACTGCATTAAAGCATGGAATATAATATCGCGTACAGGACCCGAGGTGACATTTTTTCTCCTTTCTCCCGTTTTGGAAACCTCTTTTTGTGGGGAAAAAAATGTGTTTCTTATATAAATACATTTATGCGAATGCATGCACGAGTATATGTATATAAATACATATAGACATGCATACACGCACACACACACACACACACACAGACACACACACACACACACACACACCCACACATGCTTATGCATCAGAGTCGATTGTTATGAAAGAGCCATCATCATAACTTAGGTTTGCAGAAACGTACGTCATTTGTTATTTAGCTCGGTCGCTGCTATTAAATTGCTGTGACCTTTATACGCTTATACCATCATAAACGCAGCCGATGATATCTATTTTTCTTCTTTAAACTGCCATTGTTTATGAAACATCATTATTATTCATAACATTATAAGACGGCGTGCTGGCAGAATCGTTAACACGTCTGGCAACATGCTTAGGGGCATTTCGCCCGATCTTTCGTTCAGAGTTCAAATTCCATCGAGATTTACCACGTCTTTCACTGGGAGCTGGGATCAATGTAATCGACTTACCTTTACCCCGAAATTTCTTTCCCTGTACCAACATTTGAACCCACCAATATTATTATCATTCTCAGTTCACCCGTCGCAATATCTGTCACTTTTCTTTCACCCTATCGGGTCATTATGTTGTTGTTGGCACTCTGTCGCTAACGACGTCGAGGGTTCCAGTTAATCCGATCAACAGAACAGCCTGCTCGTGAAATTAATGTGCAAGTGGCTGAGCACTCCGCAGACACGTGTACCCTTAACGTAGTTCTCGGGGATATTCAGCGTGACAGTGTGACAAGGCTGACCCTTTGAATTATAGGCACAACAGAAACAGGAAGTAAGGGTGAGAGAAAGTTGTGGTGAAAGAGTACAGCAGGGTTCACTACCATCCCCTGCCAGAGCCTCGTGGAGCTTTAGGGGTTTTCGCTCAACAAACGCTCACAACGCCCGGTCTGGAAATTGAAACCGCGATCCCATGACCACGAGTCCACTGCCCTAACCACTGGGCCACTTCGCCTCCCGTGTCGTTATAATAAGAAGCAATCAAGCACGAGGGTCAATATAATATAATATAATCTGTTATGTCTGGGGAGAGTCATTCTCTTTTAGTGCCTTATAATTTAACACACACACTGGTCAAATTTCCATTCATTTACCTTGTAATTTTTCTCAAATCTTCGTTGCGTCTTGCAACCTTTTTAATAGTTATTGAAAAGTTTGCAGGACGCAACGAAAATTTTAGTCATATATTCAAGTGCTATTGCATTATGGGTAAAAACATGCTGTGAAACAAAGAATTGTTAGTAGTGATAGTTGCATTTCAACATAATACAATAACTGTGTGTATGCTGCTGAATAAATATATAGAAATGATAGGTGTGTTTCTTTGGAGGCACGTTTAGTAACTCTATAAATAGAGTCAAATGAATACACATGGACAAGGATACTGAAACACAGGCAAAAGCAAATTCATACACACAGTCATAAATATTTCGAAGTCACAGTCAATCTCCTTTATTTAGAAGTTAATACTTCACTCTATATCATGTATTGAGTTCTTTTTCCAGTTTTAGTTTGTTGTTCAACGCATATGCGTGTGTATATATATATATATATATATATATAT
>NC_068987.1:85319938-85320787 GCF_001194135.2 Octopus bimaculoides
TATATATACATAGAGAGAGAGAGAGAGAGAGAGAAATAGAGAATGAGGGAGAGAGAATGAGAGAGAGAAAAAGAGATAGATTGAGAGATCGACGAATGGGGAATCCCACGCTTGCAGCAAGCAGTGTTTGAAATGTGAGCCCGTCCTATAGATGTCGTGTGTAGGGTTTAAAAGAGATCCCAGGTCCAGCGATTCTTTAAGGATTCTTGACGCTCTGCTATGCAAAGCTTGTATGGTCCGTTCCCGTTTACATAAGACCCCGATTGTTCTATGATCCTCCTTTAATTTTGTATGTTATTCCTTCAACTTTAAGGTGCCAATTGTAGCCCAAAATCGGGATATAACTAATTTGGGAGTCCTCACTCAAAGCTCCTTTAGTGGACAAGACTACAGACCACATGGCAAACCAATACAAAGGGGTGTAACGTATAATCCTATGAAGCTGAAATCCAGTAGCATACAATAAATTATTTTACATGCCTGAATTAGTGTATATGTTATGAATAATATAGTATCATTGTACAATTTATAAGGCAATACAAGTAAAGGAGGGTTGCTCTTCAGATCGTAGAATATCATGTTTACATCCATTCTTCAATTCAGTATGGACATGCAAAATCAAAATGTTATCTTCAAAATATTCATGTGGGGAAGCTAATAATCAAGTATCAATCAACCCCCAGTGCTTATGCTTTTTTTTGGGGGGGGGGGGGCTTTGTACTTATTTTATCGGTCTTTTTGCTGAATAGCTAAGTTACGGAGACGTAAACACAGCAACACCAGTTGTCAAGCGGTGGTGGTGGGGGGGTCAAACGCAGACACAATCACATACACACACACACACACACA
>NC_068987.1:85321156-85322091 GCF_001194135.2 Octopus bimaculoides
CAGTAATGTTCTCCACAGATAGATAGACAGACAGACAGATAGACATAGACAGACAGACAGACAGATAGATAGATAGATAGATAGATAGATAGATAGATAAACAGATAAATAGGTAGATAGGTTTCTTTCAGTTTCCGTCTGCAAAATCCATTCATAAGGCTTGAGGCTATAGTACAAGCCACTTAAACAAAGTGCCTGGCAGTGGGACTGAACACGCACCCATGTGGTTGAGAAGCAAAATTCTTACTAGACAGCCACGCCACAATATTTCCAGACATGCACATTTCCATAAACAAGCGCAAGTACACTGACACACACATACACACCCATGCACACCTATACACACACATACACACGCGCCACTCCTTTGCCAGACGTCTTCCAGACAGAAGAACATTCCAAGACGTGCATCTACACAACCATCCCTTCTTCCTTCTTTAACCCACAATCCTCCTTCCCCACATACAGTACAGCATTCCCACCTGGTGACTTGCACGTTTCTAGTTATTTTCTGAGATATCCTTTTCCATTAGAGCATTAATTTAATATCTTATGTCTCAAATTTATTCCTCCTGTGTTACCGTTCGTATTGTTCATCGCATTTACATTTTGAGTGTATGCATGTATCCACATACAGACACACACATACTCTCACACACATATACGTATGTAGCATTTATGCGTATGGGCGCATGAATGGATGTACGTGTGTGAGCATATATATACTTATACATACATGCACACACAAACACACACACACACAGATATATGTATGTATGCATGTATTTACTTTTAGTTGTTTTAGTCCTTTCACTGCGGCCATGCTGGAGTACCGACTGAAAAGGTTTTAGTCGAAGAAATCAACCTCAGGAATTATTCTTTGTAAGCCCCGTACTTATTCTATCGGTTTCATTACATATATATATATATATATA
>NC_068987.1:85322873-85325600 GCF_001194135.2 Octopus bimaculoides
TATATATATATATATATATGTATGTATAAGGCGTGCTGACAGAATAGTTAGTACGCAGTATTTCGTCCGTCTTTACGTTTCTGAGTTCCAATTCCACCCAAGTCGACTTTGCCTGTCATTTTTTTGGGGTCGATAAAATAATGGACTTTATCCTTTCCCAGAAATTACTGGCCTTGTACCAAAATTTGAAAGTAATATATATGTGTTTGCGTGTGTGTGTGCACGCGCGCATGTGTGTGCACGCGCGCATGTGTGTGTGTTTATGCGTGTATGGCTGTGTATTCTTAAACACAGAGAAACATGCTCACATACATAGATACATAGAAACATACATTCAAATATACATACATGCAATCATACATGCATATATACATACATGCATGCATATATACATACTTAATACATACATACATACATACATACATACAGTGAAATACACAACATACAATCTTCTCATTATCTCGATAAGCACAAAACAGGTTCCAGATTGCACGGGCGGTGGGGGGAGTGTTTTTTACCTGCGATAAACTAACTTGTTCACTTCAGGGAATACCTTTATATCTACCATTTAACATCATGTAACTAGAGTTATGAACAATTTCTAATTAATCCCTTGTGTGTCAGGAAACCATTTATGTTTTACCTAATTTTGTTCATTATTTGTATGTTTTACAGTATGATGTATGATGAGTTTATAATGTCTAAGAGCAAAAAGAAGCCGTTTTCTTTACAACAGAGGAAGTCTGAATTTCTTACATATTTACCGGCTCTTTATAGATCCCTAGAGAGAATTCAGTAAAATCTTTCTGCCTCGATCTAAATTACGAACCGTTACCGAGGGAAGATAAAGTTAATGGTAAGACACTGACTTGACAAGAAACTGCCGGATAAATTAGATAATTAACCGTCCCTAGATAGGCTGCTGCCGAAGGGCTTATATATTGTAACAGAGACATGGGAATGTTTTTAAATTGCATACGAACATATATACATACGTAGATTCGTAAGTACATAAATGCATTCATCCGTCCCTCTTTCTATCTATCTACCCATCCGTCTAGAAATACGCACTCACACGCACACATATACACACGCACACACACATACACACACGCGCGCATGGATGAATGAATTTATGAATGTATGAATGCAACTGGAAAGTACGTTTTTATTACAGTATATTGGCCTTTTGACAGCATTCTATCTATCTATCTATCTATCTATCTATCTATCTGTCTGTCGTTCTCTCTCTCTCTCTCTCTCTCTCTCTCTCTCTCTCTCTCTCTCTCTCTCTCTCTCTCTCTCTTTCTTTCTCTGTATAACTATATATATATATATATTGTTTCGAATTTGTGTGGATGTGTATAGAATAATATATCAGTGAAATAAAATTAAAACAGTCTGGTTTTCACGTTTGTTTTTATGGTATTTTAACAAAATTAGTGCTTTCATACATAATGTACTCATCAGGTTTCAAATGTGTTTAACGGACAGTTGAGTTCTTGACAACTTTAGTACCTCTTAGAACGCTCCAACTAGCTGAATTTGTAGAATACCTTCTTCATTAATCAGCAAAATCTTAAACATCACGGTTTTCGAGGCGTACTGATATTCTGTAATTTGTTTATATTTATTGATCTACATTATTAACTGGTTGTTATATTATTGCTGTTATTTCCGTTCAGAACGGGTTTGAACATTTTAATAAACATTTTTCTTTTATCTTCCTTCCAACCTCACTTCTGCCATGATTAGAACCATTTTCTGACCACGTCTCTAAATGTTTCCCTCAATGGAATGTGGCGAACTTTGGTGTTCCAGATTTTTTGTCTGTGAACTCGTGATCGTTCTGTTGATGCATTCCCTGTCTTGCCTACATATAATTCCTTTCAATTCGGGCATTTAATGCAGTAGATCAATTTCTGTTTGTGCAGTTCATATCTGCATTTCGAAAATTTGTCCATTTTTTGTTCTAATGGATCTACCCGTATGCATGTATTAACACGTTCCACATCATTTATCATTACATTTGGATAATGTGAATGCGTTATCCTGTTTGTTAATTCTTCACTTTGTTTAATGATTGGCAAATTTGTTTTAATGATGTTAAAAACGTTTTTGGTAATGCGGATTGTGTTCTAAGAGGTACTAAAGTTGTCAAGAACTCACATGTCCGTTAAGCACATTTGATATCTGTATCAGCACTAATTATGAATGCGCTAATTTTGTTAAAATACGTTATCTATCTGTCTATCTATCTATCTATCTATCTATCTGTGTGTGTGTGTGTGTATCTGTTTGTGTATGCGCGTGCGCATGTACGTGTGGTATGTATGGCTCTAAGTGAATGTCCGTTTGCGTGTACATGTGCGCGCGCACGCGTGTGTGTTTGAATATACCTCGTCAAGAAACGAAACAAAAGGAGGAAAAGTAATGCAGATTCAAGGAAGATCTTAGGAAATGGATCGAAAGAAAAATCCCTAAACGGATAAAGGTGAGATCAAATATCCATATTGCAGCATTCAGCACCGATTTTGCAGTTGAGATAGCGATAAGTGAACTGGATGAAACGGTTAGATGGACATGAAAGCTGCAAATGCACAATAAGGGATGTCTACGACAGAGTGTTGCTAAACAATATTTAGCATAAGAAGCGAAAAGGAAGTAGAATGCTTGCAATACACACACACACACACACACACACACACACATATATATATATATATA
>NC_068987.1:85325766-85326707 GCF_001194135.2 Octopus bimaculoides
TTTCTTTTACTTTTATTTGTCTTAGTCATTTGACTGCGGCCATGCTGGAGCACCGGCTTTAGTCGAGCAAATCGACCCCAGGACTTATTATTTGTAAGCCTAGTACTTGTTCCATCGGATTTTTGGGCCGAATCACTAAGTTACGGGGACATAAACACACCAACATCGGTTGTCGAGCGATGGTGGGAGGGCAAACACAGGCACAAACAACAAACACCCACATACATATATATGCATAAACTTAGATAAACTTAGATATGTTTCGACCAAAGATTGGTTCAGGCCATGTCTAACTTAATAGCACGGGCTTCTTTCAGTGTCCGTCTATCATATCCACTCATAAAGCTTTGGTCGGCCCAAAGCTATAGTAGAATACACTTGCCCAAGGTGTCACGCAGTGGGACTGAACCCAGAACCATGTGGTTGGTAAGCAAGGTACTTACCACACGACCACTCCTGCGCCTGTATAGATTTTGTTGCCGTTGTTGCTGCTGTTGGTGTTGTTGCTGTTGTTGTTGCTGTTGTTGTTGTTGTTATTGTTGTTGTTGTTTAGCTCGAAGTAAGCCTTGATTGGGTCCACTTGTCTTTACGATAGACGTTTGTTGTTGTCGTGGTTGCTGTTATGGTGCAATTTTCCCTTCAAATACCTGGTCATTATTTTTAATGTTCCGGTCGTTGTTACCGTCACTCATATTCTGCTAAGACAACAGATTCCGTCCAGACTTAGCAGTCCAATGACGGAATCCTTTCTATTTGGAAGTCATTTCGTTCTGCTAATTTATATTAAAAAAGAAAGAAAGAAAGAAAGAAAGCTAAACTAATATAAAATTAGGTCGCCTCCGGTGGGTCCAGCAACAGCATGAACCTTTGATTTCCTCGTTGACATGTCTTCGTCATCGTCATCGCCATAGTAGTAGTAGTAGGAGGAGGAGGAGGAGGAG
>NC_068987.1:85326740-85327359 GCF_001194135.2 Octopus bimaculoides
GGCGGCGGCGACGGCAGTGGTGTTGGTGGTGGTAGTAGGAAGAGGAGAAAGAGGAGGGACAGGGGGAGGAGGGAAGGGGGAAGGAGGAGGAGGAGCTGCAGGTGGAGATGGAAGAGATGGTGGAGTAGGTGATGAAGGAGGAGGAGATGGAGGAGGGAAGTGTGTTGAAGGAGGAGAAAATGAAGGAGGGAAAGAAGATGGAGATGGATATGAGGGAGGAAGAAGAGGAGGAGATGCAGGAGGGGTTGATTGTTAACAAAATGATTTGTAATTAATTATTTTCCTCTCTAAATTATATTCAATAAGTTCGTTGCTGTGAGGTCGGCAGAAATCGATATTTCATCGTAAATCGGTTGTTAGTTGAGATAAAGACCAGGACAATGTAATATGATATCAAACACACACACACGCACACACATATATATACATACACACAAACATTCACACCTATACATACATATAGACACATCTATGCATATGTGTATGTATATACACATACATTCACGTGTATTTTTTTTTGTATGTATCTTTATTTGCATATGTATGTTTTCAGGAAAACACACAAAAATATACACACATAGACACCTTGGTACGTGTATATATATATATATATATATAT